>NC_009386.2:0-15000 GCF_000002875.2 Leishmania infantum JPCM5
CCCTCACCCTAACCCTCTCCCTAACCCTAACCCGTAACCCTAACCCTCACCCTAACCCTCACCCTAACCCTAACCCTAACCCTAACCCTAACCCTCACCCTCACCCTAACCCTAACCCTCACCCTAACCCTCACCCTAACCCTAACCCTAACCCTAACCCTAACCCTCACCCTAACCCTAACCAGTACACCAGTACACCAGTACACCAGTACACCAGTACACCAGTACACCAGTACACCAGTACACCAGTACACCAGTACACCAGTACACCGTCACGCCCCCGTCCTGTTGGAGAGGGTGTCGCTGTGCAAGGAATCAGTGGAGAAAAAAACCCTAACCCTAACCCTAACCCTAACCCTAACCCTAACCCTAACCCTAACCCTAACCCTAACCCTAACCCTAACCCTAACCCTAACCCTAACCCTAACCCTAACCCTAACCAGTACACCAGTACACCGTCACGCCCCCGTCCTGTTGGAGAGGGTGTCGCTGTGCAGGGAATCAGTCGAGAGAAAAACCCTAACCCGTACCGGTACCGAGTTATCGTTTTTATTAGGTTACTAACCTCTGGCACGCTTGTCGCTGCTCTTCAGAACGAAACGCACAATGCTCTTCGATAAACGTGCTGAAATAGAAAAAAAACGAAATATCTCGGCTACGTTTGCTGCCGTTGGCCTCACCTCGTCATGGCGCGTCGGTCCACCAAAGAGGAGATGACTCATCGAGTGCGCGCACTTTCTAGCTCTTCCTTTTTGCCTCGTATTATACAAGTTTATCGGAAAATACGGTGGGTACTAGCCACCGGTAATCTAAAACCGTGCACCTGTCTGCATAAGTGCGTGCCCTGGATGGAGGGAGTGAAACTGCATCGACCGCCCACGGTAATCGCCGATCAGTCAGCAATGTGGCTGCAGCGCTTTTTTTTGATGAAGTGAGGCTGAAGGCTTTCTGAGAGATTGTGCTCTATACGACAAGGAGGGAGAGCCTAACCCTTTTCATCCGAAAATTCCTGGCCCAAATCAAGGTGGGCGGAGGGTGGGAAGCGGAAAGTCAACGCCCACGCGGACACAATGAGCATCGACCGAAAACAAGCAGTGAGAGAAACGGGAGTCTCCCAGGCTGGGAAGAAATGAGCCGAGGAGAAAAATGCACCAGATCCGAGGTACCGCAGCACAAGACGTACCAGGTGATACCTTTTTTCTTTCAGTTTTTCCTCGTGAGATGGCAAAACACGCGGCAGAAAAGGCAGGAGAGATCCCGCTGGCTGGCGAAGAGGAGGAACATGAGAAGAGAGGCAGTCAACATCGGCAAGGAGTCGAACTTTTTGCAGCTCATGTGTGCAGGTGCAGGTCGATGGATAGAACGCTAAGAGGCAATAGGGCAGGGTCACTTCACACCAAAAGTTTGAGCGATGGAGTTATATGTGCATGGTCGGATAGGTGTGCACACGTACGGCAGACACGAAGGCAGAAGAGAGGAATTCGGAGTTGTGGAGAGAAAGGGAAGTTGATGGGGCAGCAGCAGCAGTCATAGCAACAGACGAAAGGCTACGCGGAACGGCTTCACGGAGAGAGCACATCAGAGAAGCCGAGAAGTGGAGAAGTGCAACTGGTCTCGAGCGCAGTCGATGTGTCACGCGTTGAAGTGTGTGACGTCACCGAACCGCTACCGTGAGCACCAGAAACCCGTCTGTGACGAAGGCACCAAAGCAGATGCAGAAGGAAGCAAGACAAGATGGCATGAATCGCTCGCTTTACTTTGCCTCAGATGCGCTTGCTCAGTCTGTTTGCCGGCATCAGCTCAACACCGCCACTTGGGCAACTCTCTTCGACGGCACCTATGCGAGACCATGGCGGGGTGCTGTTGCTTTTGTTGGAAGATTTGCGGTATGGGTGCTGATCATTTCAAAACAGTCCAACAATCAAGACGAAGAAAAAAGAGACGAAAGAGAAGAGAGACAAAACACGGTCAGCCACGCTAGCCATTCATCGGCACACCCACACGGCGAACACAAAAGGCGCACCGCGAGAGAGAGAGAACGACGGAGCGTGTGGTGTGAGCAAAACAAAATTTCGCCTGATACAGAAAACAACAATAGAAAGAAGAGATAGCTAAAGGACTTCAAAAGTGGAACATCACACTGACCACACGGTGACAAGGAGAACGAGACGGACAATGACGGCAGACCCCATGGGAGCCGAAGCGAAACTATAAGGGGTGTGTGGGAGGGCGAATTTCCTGCTGCCATGCGACCGCTGGCTGATGAGCGAGTCTTCTTTCTTTTTTTCTCGTTGTCACTGCAGCGATTGCACGCACGCACACATGTGGCCACCCTCTCACGGTTGTCTTCCATTGTTTGCTTTTTTTCTTTCTCGGCTCTTTTACTTTTGTCGCGTATCTTTGCCATCCGCCGTCATGGAATGTTGTCTTCTACCGGTATGTTTATCGAGTTTTTTTTTGGTGTGTGTGCGTGTGTGTGTGTCTGTGCTGTGTCGTCGTTGCTCATAAAACGTTCCCCGCGTTACTGCTGAGCTGTTCACATAATGCGTATGTGTGTGTGTGTGCTGCTGCTTTGGTGCTCGTGGCACCTTCCGAGGCCGCCGGCGCTCACCCCCTCCATGTACAGCGGGGGCACGCCCACAGGGGGGAGGGGAGGGCAGCAGTGCAAGCACGTGAGCCGACGCCGAGCCTGCAGTGGCATTCGCGGTGATGTCGACACGTTCAATGAAGCTGTTAGACAAGGAGGCCAGTAAAAATAAAAATAAAAATAAGCGTGCATGTGACGGCAGACACATAAGCAAAGAAAGAGCAGCGGGAAGACGGAGTCACGAGAAAGAGAAGAGCAAAACAAAAGACAGCACGTCGCTGTGCGTTGAATGCGAAGGTCTCCGCGCTCGTGACTGCATCACCAGCAGCAGCCTCATCGTTGGTCAACGAAGGGAAAGGAAAAAAGAAGGGACAGAGTCGCCCTCGGCTAAATCGCGCATAGGCATGGCAGTCAGCGATGGAGGAGGAAAAGCGAAGTAGTGCCGCCAATCAACTCAACAAAGCCTGACCGTCGCCAAGACATGACGCTAAAGGGGGCGGCGCACCACGCGATGGAGACGACACTGTTAGGTAGCGGAAAAGTAGGGCGAAAGGGGCAAGGGATTCAGAAACGAAAACAGACAGTACAGAATGAGATGGGCAGAGACGCACACGGGAGGAGGAGAAAGAGAGACGGATTACATGAAACAGACCACGGATGGATGTTGCGAACCGAAAATGGAGCACAACGAGGGAAACAAGGTTACAAGAGAGATCAGAGGCATGACAAGCAGCGCCGTTCTGCTCGCTACCGCCGTTTCCTCTGTCTGTCTCTCTCTCTATCTGTCACCGTCGTCTTTCTTTTCCATGCTCCTTTCGTTGCTGCGTCGCTGTGCTGTGCACCCCAGATCCAAAGAGAGCGAGAGACAGAGAGAGCAGAAAGAAAGGAAAGAGACCGACGGAAGGAGAGAGTGCAGAGGAGAGGCAACACACATAAGGCAGACACAAGAAAAATATGCAGCAAGAGAGGGAGGGGCACAGCTAAAGGTCACAGAAAAAGAGAGAAGGGGGAAGAGGGCAGTGCATACTTGAAGCATACGCGCGCTCTCGCTCTCTCGCGCAAAGGCACACACACACACACATACACATAGATGTCGGGGGAGGGGGGAAAGCAAGGGGAGCGGAAGAAGAGAGCTGAAACGTGAAAACGCCGGAAGACGGTGTGAAGTGGACGAAGAACAGTAACTAGAAGCTGTGCAGCCCAACGCAAAGAAAAAATGCTTTTGTGTTCAGCGTGTGCGTTCTACGGAGAACAGGGCAACGCACAGACGCACGGACAGCCACATATTCGGGTGCAAAGTCGCGATTCAGTTCGCGCAAAGAGAAAATGGGGCGATGTGGTCGACGTGAGCGCACGTCAGCAGTAGCGGGCCGACTGGAGAGAGGTGAGAAGGGCAAGGGAAGCAAGGCGGCAGAGGCGATGTCTCTGCAGAGTCGCTTGGTCACTGATGTGCTATTCTTCTCTTGTTCGCCTCTCCCCCCCCCGTCTACTCGCGCGAGGAGTACGCATCTGCATCGGAGTCGGAGTCGTCGTAGGAGTTGTATATGCTGGTGCCTCGGAAAGAGTTGCGACGGCTCAGCCCGAGCTCCGACTGAGTGGGAATAGCGCCCTGGTTGTCATACTGGGATCCGATGATATTACGGCGGCGCTTCTCCTCTTTGTTGCGGCGGCGGATGCAGCAGCAGCACCAGATGCTAATGATGAGAGCAATCAGGATGATATAGAGCACGACGGCGATGACGAGGCTGCCCCACCATGGGAACGTTTCGTTGCACTTCGGGAGGATCCAGCGGCTCTGCGAGTCTACCTCGACCTTTTTGCCGCAGTACGTGTACGTGTGGCCGGAGCTGCTAACGAAGGGAATGGCGCTGCCGCCCGGGAAGGTGGGCACAAGCCGATTCACGCCATCGGAGTCGGCGTAGACGTAGTACTCGCAGAGAAAATGCGTAAATGACGTGGACACCTCCGTGTTCACCCACTTCCCGGAGGGCTGCATAACGACCAGGCGCTTACCCCAGTAGCTCAAGTTTCCCCAGGAACGCGGGTAGTTGGTCTCGAAATTGGTGTAGGAGCCCGGCACAGCAGTGGTCCTGTCCACTGGAGTCGAGTCATCGTTTACGCCCCAGTAGTTGACACCGCGCAGGAACAGCGGGCGGGTGGTGCGGAAGAGCCCGCGGTACCACCGCCACTCGCACTGGGTTCCCGCGCACACCGCCTGCTCCGTCATGCCGCCAAGGGGGATGTTGCCGCTAATGCCCTCGCGTTGATAGGCGCTCTGGAGAGCCTCTTGAATAGAGGCGGAGGTCGACATGGCCGTGTGCGACGCCGCGTCCTGCAACTTGCAGAAATCGATTTCTAGGGGATCGAAGGCAAAGGCACCACTGCCGGCGCTGCGCGCGGCATACGTGGTCGAGTAGGCATGCGTCATTGCCGGTGCAAAGCACGCGAGCGCCGCCGCGACCAGCACGAAGACGAGAGCGCAGCGCATCTTGTCAGCAGCGCGAGAGAGACAAGCGGGGAAAACGAGGAGAGAAATAGTGTACGAAATGGACGGGAACGCAGACGGTGGACGAACGAGTGGAGATGCGTGAGCCGGCGATGAATGTCGGGCGTGAGGGCCGAGGGGGAAGAGGGGGAAGAGGGGGAAAAGGACAGTTGGCCAAGAAGCCGAAAACGAATATGAAAGGAACGTTGAAGGTCAAGCACAGCCCCCCCCCTCCGCACCGCTGGTTGAAACGCTGGTGCGCGCCGGAGAAGAACCAACGAAAACAAGAAAAGTAAGGAAGCGAGAGAACAGAGAAGGAGAAAGGCGGAGCAGTGGTTGCGTCAAGGGTCCGCTAGGACTTCACGGGGTACGCACAGGTGCAGCGGGCAAGTGGGGATACGATGGGGCTCATGCGTGGCAGGGGAGGGTGGGAAGAAAGAAGAGGGAGGGAGTGTGGAAGAGGGTAGAGGTGTTTTCTGTGAGTAATAGCACAGGCAATCCGTCTCACGGGAGAGATGAGGGTGGATGCAGAGTCGCGGCCACGTGGCGAATATGAGAGGTGTGGTGCACGCTCCTCACATGTCGGTCCCAAGGCTGTTTTCCCTAGTGTTGTAGGTGATGTCTGAGCGAGGAGCAGCATCCTGAGGGCGCATGGGGAGAGGAGGAGCACAGCCGTGGGGGTACTTGCACGCTTTCATGCGCCGTTGACGGAGCTGTGCAAAGTGAGCCACACTAGGCGAGTGGCAGACGCCAGCGAAGGGCGTGGTGGTTAGGAGCGCGGGGATTGTGAGCAGTCGCCGTTTTGTGCTCTCTCGTTGCCGCAGCAGCCACTTTTCCTCGTCGCCCATTCGATGCGCTCGAATCTTCTATGGATGGAGGTTGTCGTCTGCACGACCAGGCGCGAGCAGTGATGATGCCCCGCGTGTCAGTGAGGACGCATGCGTGCGGTGCGGCACAATGGGCTTGTCTGTCTCCCGTGTGTGAGCATGGAAAGACAAACAACCACCAGCGACAACAACTCCTCGAACCAGCGAGGAATCCAGTAGAGGCACACAGGCACGGACACGCTGAGCACGCACTCTCACCACTATGCGCCTAGTCTTTCAACGTTCGTGCGGCGACATCGGGGAAGGAGTCGATCCAGGAGATGTCGATGAAGAGCGGGAGGTGGTGAGAAGGCAGTTTGTGGTTAGGAAAAAGTTGCGCCTCGTTCACCTCTTCATCCTCAGGAACGTCCAGCACCTGATGCAGGGCGAGCGTGCTGGGGTCGTAGAAAATGAAGTCCTGTGTGTTGTACGTGATGCCTTTCGCCTTTCGGCTCTCCTTCAAGAGCGCAAGCTGGTCGACCCTGACGGCGGTGTCAGACAGCGCTGGTGCAGGGGCTGGCGATGGCGCCGGTGCAGTAGCAGCCGCAGCAGCAACCGTGTCAGCAGGCGGCGGTGTCGTCAGCTGCTGCTGCTGCTTCTTGTGAGCTCGTGCTTCGATCTCGTCACGCACAAGCCGCACTTTGGAGAAGACGCCATGGTAGCCGCCCGCGTCCGTGCGCCGGAAACGCTGGATCTCCTCCTCGGCCTTGTAGGCTTTGTCGGAGCGGTGAGCCTGCTCCGCGTTCTTGGTGTAGTACGTGTCATAGGCGGCGGCGCGGGCGTCGTCTCGGTAGTGCCACGCCGTCCAGCGTGGACCGCCAACCAGGTCATGCGTGGAAAAAAATTTGTCGCGCAGGAGCTCCACGCACGGCTCATCGTCCGCTTGATTGTTCAGGTCGCCACAGACGATGTGCGACTGATGCGAGCGATCTGCGTCGTTTCGGCCGAGGGCATCAAGTATCGTGAGCACTTGTCGTGCCTCGTGCAGCCGGACGTCGGCCGCCTCTGCCGTTGCCCCCGCGGTGAGTTGCACGCAAGCGACGTAGAGGGTCATGTTTGTCACCCTGTCCCGCATGCCGACGAAGTGCGCAAAGTGGAAGCGCTGGCCGATGTCGCGGCCGGGCATCATGAGCGGGAAGAAGCGGCCCTTGTGAAACAGGAGCACGTTGCCGATGTCCTCCTCCTCGGCGATCTTGCCCTGGTTGGCCGCAGCGGCGGCATTGTCACCCTTGCGGAGTGCCCGCACCTGGGCACCACGACTGGACTGGTAGAGCGTGCCGTAGCCGAGGTAACGCACGTATCGCCACAACTCGGTGTTGAAAAAGGTCCGCTTCACCTCGTTCAAGCAGGCGATATCGGGGTCGTAGCACCGCAGCAGCTCCACAATGTGCTTGCGACGGTGCTCCGGCGTGAGGAAGGGTGGGAGCTCCTTGTCGATGGAGGGGTCGTAGTCGCAGAAGGCGTTGGGGTCGTCGCATTCCGGGTTGCGCGTAAACTCGGGCACGCGCACCCGCACCGCCTCGACGGGGGTGGTGTGGCTGGGCCCCCAGGCGTCCGTCATCATGTTGAAGCTCATCAGGCGGAACCAGTCACGCCGTGAGAGGCTCGTCGACAGCTGAGAGACGGGCGCCTTCACCCACTTGCGCTTCAGCGGAGGCTCGCGCTCCGCCTCCATCTTCTCCGCTTGCATCTCACGCGCCAGCAGGCTCGACATCTTCGCCTCCAGCGCGCTCTGCGTGATCTGCGCGTCCATGATGGAGGGGCGGATCGTTGTGCGCGTGCCGGTGTCCCGCATCAGACCCAGGACCGGGCCACCGCTCACCAGTGGCGGATCATTCAGCAGCGCTGAGCAGCGTCTCAACATCTACAGAAGGGGAGGGAGGTGAAGGAAATCACTGCATGAGGCAAGCGACGCTCGAAGATGGCGAAGCACGGTCCGCTCTGGGCGTCTGTGCGTAGGTGGGTCGGTGTGAGCGATGCGTTTGCAGAGGGAATACTTCACAGTCCAGAGCAGACGAATAAGCGGAGGGAGGAAGGGGGGGGGGGGGGGGGGCACTGATGCAGCGGCACACGTCGCCCACAGAAATACGCGAGAAGACGGGGGAGAGAGGAAGAGCAGGATAGACGGTCGTGAAGGATGAGAGGAAAAGGGCACAAGACGGCAAGACACGTTCGTGTGTGACTTTCAGAGGCACACAGAGGTATGTGCAAGCACACGTAGTACAGTGTGCAATCAGCAGCCCGCGCGCCTTTCTCTCTCTCTCAGCAGAACATCTCTACCCTTGCGCCATCTGTTGATGCCGTTGAGGAGGCCTCCAGCTGCTGCGCCCCTGGCAGCTGCACCGGCGGCACGTGAATACCCCGCCCACCCTGGCCTCTACTTGTCCTTCTACGCGGGGGCGAGGTGACGTTGTGCGCATGTGGCGGTCGTCTTTTCCCTTTCCCGTCTTCCGTGAGCGGAGGAGGGGTCGAGTGCGCGAAGATGTCCAAAGGACAGTAGAGGAGAGGGCGCAGACGGCAAGGGCCTCACGACAGGCACACAGACGACAACAGATGCGCCGTGTTGGTTGAGCGAGGCGTGAGAGAGGGAGCGAGAAGCCGAAGAGACAAGACATAAAAACATCAAGAACGGGACAGAGCTAAAACGTATGCCATCACAGACACACACGCACAGGCACATATACATGGAGAGAGAGAGGGAGGCAACGACTTGTTCGCGACCGCCCCTCCACAAGCGTATTGTCGTGGGCAACAGCGGGGAGGTCTGTTTCTAAGCCGCTGGAGCTGGACGTGCGTCGGAGAGCTGGATGGTACAGAGGCCAGCGGCACTGTTGTTGCCAGTGCTGGATACAGACGTTGCTCATGGACAGATGCAGAGAGGTAGAGAGTGAGGGGTCGCACGGGGCACGCAGAAAGAATGTCCGCATGGATGATGAAGCAGCACCCACACATCCAGTACACAAAAGCACCGCCCGAATCGATGAGGCCAAGAAAGAAGAGGAGCAACGGCCATCGACTGCAGCTGCGTGGGGCTGCGGCTGAGGCAGTGGGGGGAGGGAGGGGAGTTGCATCTACGTCTAACATGATAGGAGAGAGAGAAAAAAACCGAACGGTACGCCACACGCACACACACGGACAGACAGGCAGAGGGCACAAGAGAGCGAAAACGGAAAGAGGGGAGCGAAAGCGATGAAAGAGAGCGTCCCAGTCTAAAACAGCGGCGACCGAAAACACGAGAGCGGTCACCACGAACAGAGAGGGCTTGAGCCCACCAAAGCCGGCAAAGGACCGGAAGCATCATACAGCGCCTCGAACGAAGCACCTGCACGGCAGCACCGGTGTTGATGGCCAAACGCACACGCACTCACATACACGCACAGACACACATGGAAAAAAAAACAGTGAGAGACACATGCGCAAAACGCGCAGCGAACACCGACAACAAGAAAAAGAAAGAGCGATACCTAAAAGGACGATGAAGACGGCTGCGTTGGCGGCAGGTGCTGCTGAAAGGCGGTGATGCTGGCGACCTGCTGCGCGATCTTATCGAGCTCGTCCAGCTGCGTTAGGAAGGACTCCATCGCGCGCCGCTTCTCGCTCACCAGCAGGCGTGCGCGCTCGACAAAGGTGCGCGTGTTGGCGTTCATCTGCTCTGCGTCGTACTTCACCTGGTACTCCTCCTTGATACAGTTCATGTCCGTCTCGAGGTAGGCGTTGTATTGGTCAATGACACGACTGCGCTGGGCCGCCACGAGCTCGGCGCCGCCCTCGAAGCGCTTGAAGCTTGGGCGCCCACTCGGCCGCGCCACCACTTCGTCTTCGCCGCTTCGGTCTGAGTCGCGGGGCCGCTTAGCGCACACCATGTCCGGAGTCCGATCGCGCGACAGTGGCTTCGGGGTGACGAGAGTCGACTTGCCCTGCGACGACGGCGAGAGTGTGTTGACGGAGCGGCTGCTGAGCAACGTGCTTTTACATGCTGGGGCAGCCGTCGAAGTGCCGGAGAAAAGCGGGGCGGCCGCAGAAAGCCGAGTTGTCGTCCTCCGCGACGGTGGCCTGCTCTCGGTCGTGTCAAAGAAGGCCTCTTCCTGGTCGTTGGGCACGCACACGGTGCGCCGCTCCGTGGCGTTGCGCTTCAGCTCCTTGACGCGATCGGCGTAGCGCAACGTGTTCAGCGTGTGCTCGGCATTGTTGTTGGACGGAGAGACGGCGCCGATCATCACCGTGCGGCAGTTGCCGATAAACGAGTCGCGGAGCACCTCAGTCAGCTTCGAGCCGCGGAACGGGACGTGCTTCCTGTTCTGATCTAAAAAACGAATGCACTCCTTCAGAGCGAGTAGGCTCTTGTTAATCTCCGCCCCTTCGAGGCGTGTCTGTCGCGCGCAATCCACCGTGTCGGCGCCGCGCTCGCTTCCAGCGAGGTCGATGAATGTGAACTTGCCGCTCTGCTTCGACGTCCGTTTCGCCTTGAGCTTGATCTCGAGAATGGCGTGGGAGCGGGAGCTCGTGTCGTTGGCGCCGGTGGAGCCGCAGCTGCGAACGCCGCTGCCCTGGTCGATGATCGTCATGAGGTCCTCCACGCTGGTAGAGCAGTGTTCGGTGAGGCCGCGGATGTTCACCCTCCCCTTGTCGTCCTCGAGGGCTCGCAGTGGTCGCCGGCCGTTCAGCAAGTCAAAGAGCTTCCCGCTGTAGATCTCGTAAAAGGAAACAACGATGCGCGTGTCGCTCGTGAGGCGGTCAAACATGTCTTTGGCGGCGAGTGCGTACAGGCCCGGCTCGGGGCCCTTGCCGAGCATCGTGTGTGTCTTGCCGCTCCCTGTCTGCCCATAGGCGAAGCATGTCGCGCAGCCGCCGTCGAAGACGGTGTCGATCAGCGCGCGGGCAGCGCGGTTGTACACGTCGACGTTGTCGCACGCCTCGTCGAAAACCTCGTCGAAGAAGAAGCGGTGCACGTGGGTGTACTTGCGGAGGTCGACCTTCACCTTTGGCTCCTTCAGCACAATCTCGCCGTTGTTGTCGGCGTCCATGATGTCCGTGAAGCCGTTCGTCTGCTCCCCGGCGCTGAGCGGACGCTTGCGAATGGCGACGATGATGCGGCTCTTGCGCTTCACCTCCTCGGCGGTGTCGGTCGACCCGCAAAGGACGGTGGTTCCGCGTGCTGTGTACTGCCGTCGGCGCTCCGTCGAGCACCCCTCCTTCCCCTCCGGCGTACTGTCGTCGCCGTCGCCGTCGCCGTCGTTGTCGAGCACGTCACTGCCGGAGCGCGAGGCGGGGAGCGGGTTGGCCTTGATGTACTCGATGGCGTCGCGCAGCCGCAAAATGTCCATTGCCTCTACGACGCCGTAGCGGTTGAAGTCCTCCGGCTGCAGGGCGAGGAGGTCCTTGATGGTCATGCTCGATGCAAAGGAACTCTGAAAGCGCTCCAGCTGGTACCGCCGCAGCACGTCGCTGATGTACGGCTGCGACGACGGCGGCTCGGCCGACATCATCTGCGACGCTCTGGCCGCCACGCACACAAATCTACGGCCGCTTCACGAGGAAAGGGGAGTGGGGCGTCAACGAAGAAAGAGTCTAAGATGGGCAGAGAGAGACGCGAGGAAGCAGCCGAAGCGACGTGGGTGCCGCGGGTCCTTTTCCGCCACCGATGTAGAGAGAAGACGAGCGGGGAGTCGAGGAGGCGGTGACTGACAGTCGGCGCACTTGCTCGCTTCGCGCTCAGGCAGCTCGCAGTGACGGAGGAGGACACGGAGAAGGAAAGGGACGGAGACGATGATGCGCGTGCGTGCGCATGGAAAGGCGCCTCGTGGTGCAGATGAGGGATCTGAAATAAGAAGTGCGGCGGTGCGTCGTGCGAACGCCTCTGTATGATGATGGAAGCGAGGAGGGAGAGAGAGGGACACAGACAACGGAAGGAGGACGTGTGTACCTGTGTGCATGCATGCGTGTGTGTCTGTGTATTTGTACGTGTGTGTGTACTCGTACTCGCCGTCACTCGCCTTGCTCTCAGATGGTAAGGAGGCGAAGGGGTGCTGTCGAGGACGAGGGTGTGGTCGGAGGGCGTCAGACGGCCCTTTTGATGGGCGGGTGTGTAAAATGCAGAGCGAGATGAGGCGGAGGGAGAGCAGGGGAAGCAATACGGAGAGAGGAGAACGGTAATGGTGGTGGTGGTCGGCGTCGTCGTCGTGGTGCCATGGGTGAGAGCGGCAGCAGCGCCACATGCGCCTTTCACGCATCGGGCAGAGGGCGATCGCAGTAGTTGGCCATCACTACTTGCCCGCGCCTAAGAAGCCTGAGAAGGAGGACAGGCGTGTGAGTCTCCCACATTGGCACCTGTTCTGAGTTGCATACGCATGCGTACAGGGGTGTACGTGTTTACGCACAGAGCCGCACCAGGGCTGCATAAAAGATAGCCCACAAGCCTGTGCACAACGGCGGTGTAGGGAAGCGAGAGGAGGTGGATGCTAAGCCACTCAAGGGCCGTGCACCACCGACAGTGCCGGCCGCCACGACTTGCCGACGCCATTGATGTCACGAAGCTCCGCCTCCTTTTTGCCAAAGTAGCCGTCGCGGCCCCACTGCTGAATGGCGTCGTCGGCAAAGGGCCCGTGCTGGACAGTTGGTTTGTCCTTCCAGCGCATCATCCACACGTGCGGGAGAGTGGTGCTGGTGCGGCGGGCCTCCTCGAGAGCCCTGAGAAGGATCGCCTCGCGCGTCATGCGCATCATCACAAACTCGTGCTGCGTCATGGCCTCCTGATGGAGTTGGGCGAGCGCCTCGAATGCCGCGGCTTTCTCTTTCGAGTACCGTCGGAGGGCGTCAGCGAACAACTCCCCCTCCTTCAACTGCGCCAGCACTGGTTCCAATATCGAGAGAAGTGGCCTCGCCGTCGGCTCCTCCTTCTCCTCTATGGCCGAAAGGGACGAAGACGAGGACAGCGACCGGTCAAAGACCGCGGAGCTCGATAAAGAAACCGCGGAAGGAGCCGAGGCTGAGACGGTGCTGTCGGCCGACGGAGAACGCGCTCGCTTCATGCTGTGTGAGACGCCACGGACCCACGCGCGCGTGATGTGTCGGGGGAGGGAGGGAGGGGAGGGGAAGGGGGCCGCGTGGATGTGAGCAGCACGCCTAAAACGTGGCGCAGATGAACGCAGGGGGAAAACCAAACGGGACGATGGACGTCCGCGGTAGAAGGCACACCAAGGGTGTTGTGGCGTACCACGTCGGTGCGTGACAGACCCGTGAGAAGGAGAAAACTGAGAGCAGCGGTGCACGGTGCAGAGAGTGAGGGGGGGCGGGTGCGTCCGCCCCTCTCCTCGCTTTGTTTTTGAGCGCCGCCACCGTGGGTTTGTCGACGCCGCGGCAGCAGCGGCATGCGTGCGCAGAGGGTAAAGGCACAGGAGGGAGAGGTGGATTACATGGAGAGGGTGCGGGGAAGAGAAACAAGCGGCTGCGCAGGCGAGCGGACAAGCAATTTGAATACGCGCGTGCACACGTTGCCGCACGGGCTTCTGCTCACTGCTTGCGGTGCGCGTCTGTGCGAGAGATAGAGAGAGGTGGGACGGATGTGGCTAAAGCATACACAGGCATATGCCAAACTGGCGACGCCAGGACTCGTTCACGGCTCCGGCGGCAGCGGCGCTGCCACACACGCGCACAAGCACGCGGTCAAGCTTGGCTGCCAGCGCTGGACTTCGAGAGGGTTGTGCCTTTCACGTGCCCTCCCCCGCTTCAGTCGACCGTGCAAGAGGAACTCAACACCGCTCTACTCGGCGTGTCACAGGCCGGGTGGAGCGACGTGATCCTCCTCATCTTCGGCGGAATGGGGAAGGGAGTGGGGCCAGCGGGAGGCACAGCGAAAATGTTGTTGGCGTCGTCCTCTTGATGCGGCCGGCCTCCATGCAAGACCAAGGCTCAGAGAGAGATCGTTTGCGGGGGTGTGCGAGCGATAGGGGTCCCATGCAGCGCTGACTCCCCTCATGTCTGCGCGGCGGCGCACACACTCGCGCTGGCAGTCAGAGCCCGACGTCGGGGAGGACAAACATAGAGCACGACCCGAGGCAGAAGAAGGGGGGGAGGGGCTGAAAAGGAAGAGGGACGAGACACAGCCGGGTAGAGACAGCACGCACACATAGGATAGCGCGTAGAGGCCACGACACGCAGACGCAGACGGAAGAGGAGAGTAGGAGGGCAAGAAACGAAAGGGAAAGCAGGGAAGAGCACGCGTGCGCGCACACACACACAGAGAGAGAGAGAGAGATGAAGGGAGAGAGGGAGAGCAGATAACCGATAGAAGATATAATGAAAGAGGGAGCCCACAACGGAGGTGTGCGCCAAGTCGAACAACGAACACAGCAGGGAAAACGTCGCCCATCCATCGATGCCGCCCTTTCCTTCGCTTTGCCTGCTCACCGCGTCATCGGCACGTTGCGCCGCTGGCCGACACGCGGTGAGGCCCCCCCTCCCCTCCCCCCCCCACAGCGTCCTGCGCCATCACAGCCATCGCAGCCCGTCTCTTCGCGTGGCGGTGTATATGCCGCGCTCGCGAATCCTATGGCGTCACGTCTTGTGACCTCTGTACCGCCACCACTGGAAAGAGTCGTGAAGCATCCGAAGACACACACCAGGGGGGGGGCGTTCTAGAGAGGGGGAGGGGCGACGAGGACTCAGCGAGGAGAATGGGGAGGGGGGAGGAGATGGAGGAGGGGGCATGGAGGGATGCGGAGAGAAGACGCACAGAGCAGCTGAGCCGGCAAAAGAAACGACGAGAGAGAGGGAGAAGAAAAAAAAGGTCAGCCAGCGAAGACTGCGGAGAGAGGGGCAGGGGAGAGTCAGTGGGTAGGTGGGTGGGTGGGGGAGCGAAGGGGGAGGGGGGGAGCAGCTCGTCGTTTGGACGTCCTTTGTTTCGAAACAAACGGACATGTAAGAGGGTAGGGGTTAGTTGGATGAGAGGGGAAGCGGCAGGCGATGCCATGCATGCGTGGTACGCTCACGCACATACATATGTACATACATACAACACACATACACACACGCGTAACGACGGGTGGGAGGAGGACGCTTCCATG
>NC_009386.2:17500-76255 GCF_000002875.2 Leishmania infantum JPCM5
AAAACCGGGGGGAGGAAGACGGAGTCGAGGATGTGAGTGAGGGAGTGAGCGGGAGGGAGGGAAGGAGGGAGGAGAATAGGGAAGGTAAAAGTAGTGCACACCTTCAAAACAAAATGCGCATGAGAACTGCAGCGCTCGTTTCCGTTCTTGTTGGGAGGTGAGCGAGAGTCTTTGGGGGAGGGGGGAGCAACGCGTGCTGATAGTGAATGTCGTGGCCCAGGGGCGGGGTGTCGGTCGGAGGCGGACGAGTGGTGTGTGGGATGCGCACGAGGGCAACAAAGGGAAAAAGGCGAAGCGTAAAGGAGGCGTTTGTGTGTATGTGGGTGCTGCATACACACACATACGCCTCTCCTCATGCTGCAGCGGCTTCCCCCATCCCGCTCGTCCAAGGCACGTCGTCTTCAGTATCTACCCCTCTCCCCCCTGCCCACACCTTCGCACTTTTCTGAGCTTGTCGGGCCGGTCGCGTCATCGCCGCGGTGGTCGGTTGTGCGCTTCCTCCCCCTTGCCGATTTATCTGTGTTCCCTTTGCTTTTCTGTGAGAGTCACATCAACGTCGGTTACTGTCAACGAGCTCCCCACCTGTCCAGCTCAGAGAGTACTGTCATGGTGGTTTGGTGGGGTGGCGCTGCCACGAGTGAGCAGTAGAGGAGACGAGGGACATAAACAGCAGAGGAGCCGTCCTCAGAGAAGGTCGACCAGGGAAGGAGGAGAAGGGGTTCGGGTACGTCAGTTTATGAGCTAAGCACTTTCCCAGACTTCGCGCACTCTTCCCTCGCCCATTCCCGCTCCCTGTTGCGAATTCGCTGGCGCCGTCGCACCTCTCAGCCTCTGCTGGCCTTTTCCCCGCGCGCGGCCTCTCTTCGTCGCTCTTTCTCTCCCCTTGATGAGCACCCCCGTCACAGCACCTCTCAGAGAGCAACGCACGTGGACCCGATGTCCGCACACGGAAACAGGCACACACGCACTCCAGCTTAGGCACGAGGTGGTTTCCCACCACTCATTCGATCCACAATATTGCCTACAGCTTCATCCTCCACAGCTGCCTCCGCGGTTCCCCTATGCGCCTCCGTCGACGCGCTCTCCGCAGCCGCTGGTGCAGCCTCCCCATGCTTCTCGTCCAGCTTCTTACGCAGCGCCGCTTTCTTGGCTGCAATGCTCTCGCGTAGCTTTCGCAGCGTCTCCTCGCGCTTGTCGCTCACCGTCGCCCGCTCCTTCACAAGCGACTCGCGCTGCCGCTCCAGCTCACGCTTCTTGCGCAGCTCCAGAATGCGACTCTGCAGCTGCGACTCAACACCGCCGCTAACCTCGCGCTGCTTTAGCGGAGTGATTATGGTGCGCGCGTGCTCCCAGACAACGTCCATCTTCAGGCAGCCTTCCTTGTACTTGAGCTCGTCGACGCGGTCCGAGTCGAGCTCCGCTACCTGCTCGATGGTCCAAATGTTGCGCTCGATCAACTTCTTGGTGGTGTGGGTGCCACAACAGTCGAGCCACGAGACAAACGTGCCGGGCGTCACATCCGGCGCGCACTCGAGGTGCACCAGCCACCAGCGGCGGTCCTCGTTCGTGACACGGCCGTTGGTCGCAATGCCGCGCGCGGCCAACATCAACACCAATGGCGCTGCCACGGCGGCGAGGGCAGCGGCACTGCTGCTGCCGCTGCCGCTAGCAGTGGCGCCGCAGCAGCCACTGGTGCGTCTGCACAAGAGCGGCAGCCGGCGCATGCTTCTGCGTTTCCTTATGTGTGCTCCACGAGTATGTGCGCTACCTCGATAAAAGGCGTGGCGGGTGGAGGAGGGCGGACGACTTGGCCACCGCCTCCAGGCGGAAAGGCAATTTACAGCGAGAACAGAGAACTGTCCCACGACACGCACGCGCGCCCCTCTCGACGGTGTGCTGCGAGTACCGAAAGCGAATAAGCGCTCTACTGAGCGGAGAAAGGGAAAGGAGGGGCTGGAGAGAGGACACAAGAGGGTGAATACAGAGACGCGAATTCAGAGCGAGCGCCGTGCACGATGCGGCGCGTTCGACAGTGAGCAGGCGCGAGCGCAAGCGAGTCGGCGGAGGGAAGGGGAGAAGATGTCCGCGCAGGATGAGAGGGGCGCATAGCAGAGACCCCTCCGTCACGTGCGAGAAACGCGTGCACACGAGCACCAGGAGAAAGGGAGATGGCGCGAGAGGTCCTCTCGGTGCGCGCCGTCGTATGGGTTGGGGGAGGGAGGGGGGGGAGCTTTCGCCTGCGTGATACAGCGAAAGGGAGAGAAGAGCCGAGGACTGAAGTAATAAGCACAGCAGCACGCACGCCCAACGCGACAACACACACGACAAAGAGAGAAGCCGACATGACGTAGAAGAGGCGAGGAGGTAGACGCACGCGGTGCATGGGGGTGGCGCACGCACACACGGACAGGTGCGGTCGTGCACTGCGACGTGCGTGTACACGTCCCCTTATACACGTGAGCCTATCCGCGGGTGTTCCAAAAAGGCGATATACTCCCCCCCCCCTCCCCAAGGCGAGTAGGAGCGTGCGAAGACGGCAGGTGACGTGCGGAGGTCGAGTTGATGGCGGTGGTGCCAGGAGAAGTGCGGGGGGGGGGGGGGAGGCGCTGCGTGTGGGGCGTTGAGAGAAAAAAAAATCATCGCGTCGACAGTGCAACGTGCACATGCGCAGATCGAAAAGTCAATGCTTGAATGCGGCAACAGCACGCAGTGATGCAGTCGCTAACACCTCACCTCACCTCACCGCCCTACATCGCTCCTTCTCCCCGGCTCGCTTGATGCTCTTGTTACATCGGCCTACTCACATCGTCCGCTCCTACACATCGTCCTCCTCTTCCCAGGGCATCTTCACAAATGCGACTTGGCTGACGCTCCGCAAGCCGCCGCTGGTGCCGTCGCGGGGCAACGGTGTGGCCGTCTCCACAGCAGAGGGAACGGTGGCGGCCGGGGAAGCTGTGGGAGACGGTTCTCGCTGCTGCTGCTCCCTCGGCGGGGTCTGCGTCTCCTCCATCTGTAGTGGTGCCGATGAAGCAGCAGCGGCGGCGGCGGCACCCGCATCGGCGCCGACGGACAGAGCGGGTGGATCTGTGGGCCCCTCTAGCGCATTGCCGTACCACAGCAGCACCTTCTCCAAGCTGGAGAGGGTCGACTCGACCTGCTTGCGTGTGTTGGGTGCGACGTCGGCACGTTGCGACGCAGTATCTAGCACGTTTCTGCAGTGGCGCGCCGTCTCTGCTGCCACGGTGCACCACGGCTCGGCCGCCTCGCCGCGCTTGACGAAGTCCTCCACGACAGCGGCGGCCTCCTCGCCATCGAGGATGTGCCGCGGCACCTCTACAGGGGTGGAGAGGTTTGCGTGAACAGACCGTGAAGGCATGCACAGTGCCACAAGCACCGTTGCCACCTGCCGCTCCGTCACGCACTGGCCGACGCAGTGCACCTTCCAGAAGTAGTTGGCCCAGAAGGTCTCCTCCTTGAGGCGGGCCGGAACCAGGCGATAGCGATGCGCCCGCACCTCGGCAGAGGCGAGAAGGCCCTCCTGGACATCGCGGTCAAAGTCGAACAGGCTGTGAAGCGCCCACAAGTCCGCCTCCACAAGGCCGACCTCCGCCAGCAGCCCCACCTCGTCCGGCGAGAGAGTCTTCTCCACCCCATGTCGATACGTACCGCCCAGCCGGGGCAACCGCTCTCTCACAAGAGAGTGCCACTCAGCGGCGCGGTCACGCCACTCCTCTGGCGGCTGCTCCCACGGCGGCAGAGCAGCCGCCGTCGAAGCAGCCGCCTTCGTTGGCGCCGTCGCAGGCGGCGAGGACGCGGTGCCGTTCCAAAGCGCGGCGGGCGCGAGAAGAGCGCTGCGGATGCTCTCGCGCCCGCCGTGGCCAAGCTGCGCGGTATTGCCAAGCAAGTGGCCCATCGACGTCGTCAGGGAGGAGAAGAACGCGAGGGCGGTCGTGGCGGCCTGGTGCAGTGGAACGCTGATGCCCGTCTCGATAGTGATTTGCAGCGTGAAGGACTTCGGTGATCCCCTGACGTAGCGCGTGTCGTGTAGCACGTCTGCCGAAATGAAGTCCGGGAAGCTCACCTGCGCGTTGTTCGCGTCCAGTACTGCCACCTTGGTGGACGTGATCGCCTTTCTCTGCGCCGCATCGATCCCGTCGTCGCGTCCACGCTGTTTTTCCTCTGCCGCCGTTGGAGTAACCGAGTCAATGGGGAGCACCTCGCACGTCACGGAGCAGCCGCCTGGGAAGTCGCCGGAGGACGAGGAAGACGGCACTGCGGCCGATGCTGCCGACACGTTCGCCGTCCCCACCGGGGGTGGTGGAGGCGCGATAAGCTCGACGAGTACCCCAAAAGGGTCACTGGCGGGGGTCGCAGTCTGCACCAACCCGCGCAGCAGCACGACCCTGAACTGATGGTGTCGCGTCGCAGAATTCGGGATCCAGAAGGGGAGGGAGGAAAGCTTGTTCTGGCGGTTCAACTCGTCCAGCCCCGCAGCTTCCCAGCGATAGATGGTTGTGCGCGCATCCACGTTGCGCACAAACTCGGCAGAGGACATGCGAGCAACCGTTGGGATGGGGGACGGAGGGAAGCGTGTAATGGGTTAGGAGAGGCGGAAGGAGAGGGAAGAAGTGGAAGGCATAACTACGGCACACCCACGGGCACACGTGCACAGGCGTACGTGTGCGTGTGTCTGCCTCTGTGGAGTACGAAGGAAGAGAGCTGTGTGTGGGTATCAGTATACGTAGCACAGCGCGACGGATGCCTGTGCAAATAAAATAAAAACGAGCAACGTAAAACACAGCAAGACTGATATGCAACCCGTGGTGACGGCGACGGTGACGGTGATGGTGAGAGGGGAGGGTGAGGGCGAGGGCCCTGATGGTGCACTGGCGGACGAGGGGAGAAAAGAAAGCGGACAAGGTTGGCGGGTAGGCGTGGGGCAGAAGGGCGGAGGGGAAGAAGGGGTCGGGGGACACGCGAAGCCGCGCGCGCCTCTCTCTTGTGGTTGCAGTAATGAACCACAGAGCGAAATTCGAGCGCGAGTGCGGAAGGGGGCTCTCCGCGTTGCCGGTGAGCACAACACCGCCGTTACTTACTACAGGGAACTCGAACGGGAAGGGGAGAGAGTCATGCGCGTGGCTGTGTCTATGCGTGTGCACCAGTGTGCAGGCGCTCTCGGCAGGAAGGCATCCCAGATATTACAGGAGAAAAAAGGGCTCAGCGGCCACTAGGTCCACCTCGAAACCATCAAAGAAGCGCAGACATGTGTGTGCACGCTCCGGCAGAGCGAGAGTTGTGATGATGCTGCGCAGGCATCAACGTGAGGAGTCGAGGAAGGAAAAGGCGACGGCAGGGTGAGGGTGGAACAACGCAGGCAATGCACTGGCGCCATTGCTAGCCCCCCTCGAGCAGCACCACACTCTCCACAGCCACGTCCCTCACCAGCACCGCCGCCTCCGACATGAGCTTCGAGGTAAGGTGGTCCTTGTACGGACCCATGAACGCTTCGCGGCGGGTCTTGCTGAGCAAGATACCGGCCGACTGCTCTGCGCACCGCACGCGTGCAACGTAGGCGACCGCCTTGCCGATTACTTCGTTCGGTGGCTCAGGGCCGACGGCGGCAAGGTAGCGCTCCACCTGGTCGAAGGGGATGGTGTAGAAGACAGTCACCATCATGTTCACGGACCCGTCGCGCACGGCCACCTCCTCCACGGCACAGTTCACGGGCTCGCCCGGCTCCTCGAGGACGCTGCGCGGAAGCGTGAAGACGCCGAAGAAGGACGACGGCGGCACCAGCAGCCGCGTCCGGCTCCAGTACATCAGCGCGGACCCGAAGTACAGTGACGCGTTGAAGTGAGACACCCGCGGCAGTGAGCCCCGGCGCATCTCGCAATCCGCCGAGGTGCACAAGACCGTCTTGCGGCGCGTGTCGTAGACGACGGTCACGCAACGCGGGTGAACGGGAACGGAGCAAATTTGGAAGGCCTTCCATAGGCACAGCAGACCAGCTCCGGCCACGGCAAGCGGTAGCAGCACGCCTCCGCTGCTACCCAACCTCTCTTTGGAAGGAGGGGCGGCTACCACCGCGGTAGAGGAGGCGTCGGGCATTGATAAGAGGGTGTGACGCGCAAGGTGAAGGGCGATAAAGAAGCAGGAGAACCGACAGTCCGCAACGCCACGGACGCGCGAGCACAGCGGGGCCAGGAGCTTGCTAAGCCAGACGACAAGAGCAACGTACGGCTGGCAGACTCGTGAGGCGAGAGGCGAAGTGCAAGTCGCACAAATGTGTGTGTGTGTGTGTGTGTGTGTGTGCGTGTGTGCAGTGGCGCGACGAGATGAGGCAGAAGAAGAGCCGTAGAGGTTCGTCGTGGCATTCGCCCGCAGGGTTGCGGGCGTGTAGAAGAGTAGCAGGGGCGGTGCTGTAGAGTCGTAGTCATCACGGAGGCGTCAACGGGCAAGAAGTGGTCTGCGTCTGCCATGAGAGCAACGGGCTGCCGGCGGAGGGGCGGTCGCTCCCTCTCTCTCTCGCTGGTGAGCGCGAGCATACCGCGAGTCACGCAAAGCCGTGACGCCGCCGTTTGTATTACTCTTCTCTCTTCTTGTGCACGCTGTCGTTCACATCTACCTTACGTCAGACTCTGTGATGCCTCTGCAATGGAAGTTGTGTGGAAGACGCGGGGAGGGGGCGGCCGATAAAGGAGGGGTCAAAGTCCGCCTTGCTGCTTGCACAGCAGCAGGTGCCGGCAGGGGCGTCGTCCGATCCGCCGAGGGAGAGCGAAAGCCAAAGAACGCGAGCAGCTACAGGCGATGCTGTGAGGAGCATGGAATTGGGAAGCACCGTCACGTCGTCCTCGCATAACGAGAAAGACAACGTGGACACACACGCACAGGGCACAACCGCGGCGTAGTGTTCCTCCTCACATGGTTACCTCTCGCCCTTTCACCTCCCCGTGATGGCGGGGGAGGCGGGGGAGGCGGGGGGCACGCACCTCCATGCGTGGCATCCCAGGGTCCAGCGCCCCCCCCCTCCACCCCCGCTCTCTCTGTGTACGGAAGCCCGGCAGCCCCCTCACCCTCTATCCCTGCCAACGCCGAACCACTTCTGGTGCTGACAGGGCTGGGCCCTTACGGCGTTGGGCGAGGTCGGCGCGACGTAGCGCCACGGATGCCGGCGGCCATGTCGTGCATGGCGCTGCGTCCGAGCCACCCGCGACAGTGAGCACAGGCTTGCACGGTCCATGCGATGGGCGGAGCGTGTCAGCGCGGCTCGAGCGTGTCGCAGCCGGCCCCTCACACTGGCCCACGGCGAGGGGTGCGGGGGCCTGAGTGTCACCGCGACGGGGAGACGCACCCAGGGAGGAGGTGGGGGGAGTGGGGACCGGCATGATGGAGGGGCGGCTGTGTGGCGATGTGTGTGTATGTGGGTGTCGTCGCGTTTGAGGCAGGAGCCGTGCTGCGACGACCGAGCCGGCGCACTGCTGCAGCGCGCGTGTGTCTTGCGCTGCTTCGCACCAGGCGATGAGAGTGGGGTGGGGTGCCTGCAGCACTCGGCGGCGGGGGGGTGCAGAGCGGCCTCCACCTCGCAGTGTGCGGCAGCGAAAACGGACACGCGGAAGAGCAAACACCAAGCCCGCACCCCTCTCCTCAGCCTCAGGAACGGGCTCCTAAAACGGCTCGATGCTATCGAGCTCCGCCTGCGCAAAGGGCGCGGCACCATGCGCCACACCGCTCTCAGACAGGAGTCGCAAGATGGAGTTCACAGCAACGCGATACGACGGCGCGGCTACCTCTGTCAGCATATTGGTGCGGCGGTACGCCTCCATCGCGACGCGGCGCATCTCACTGTGCGAAGAGAGGCGCCGCTCCTCTGCGTCCTCAGGAGCACGCCTGCGGATACGCGCCACCCGCACCGCCTCATCGACGCACAGCAAAAACCCGGCATCCGGCGCTGGCAAGTCTTCTGGCCAGCGGTACACCGCATCGCCGCTGGGCGGCAAACTGTCATAGCAGCAACCGTTCGCCAGCGCCATAGCGCATGTGGAGCACCACCACCTGTCGACCACGACCACTGACGACTGCGACGCTGCCAGGATGCTTGCGGCCGCGATGTAGTTGGCAGCGGAGTAGAAGGCTCTCGCCACGGCCTCCTCCTGGCCTCGGAAGGTGCTCCGGATTTCGGCAAACTGCGGCGGCGGTGTGCTTATTGCCACCCCCGACAGCTTCTCCGCCAGCGTGCGCGTGACGAGTGTCTTTCCAGTGCCATCCAAACCCTCCACAACGACGACAGGGTTTTTGCGGGCAGCAGTGGAACTCGCCGACGTGCTCAGCGACTCTGCCTGGCGAACAAAGTCGGAGCAGTCTGGCGTCCACCACGGCGGCGGCGGCTGTTCCACGGCGTGCAGTACCTTGAGGCAGTCTAGGCGGGACCTGTACACGTTGGTGCCGCCGTGCAGCGTGCGCGCGAGGGCGGCGATGGAGGGCATCAAGGTGATGGGGAGTGGCGGTTATACGTGTGCCTCCCTGAAGAAAGTCTCTACGTGTGCCGGAGTGTGTTGTGCGGAGTCCGAAGAGAAGGGGAGCGGTTGTGGGTAACGACGGGAGGATAAAGAAAGCACACGCACCTTCACAGAAATAGAGAGAGGCCGATGGTTTTGAGGGTGGACGGGGACGGCGTCGGCTCAAGGAAAGCGCGTGCCCCAACGCGTCTAGCTCTCTTGCTCTCTCAGTGTGTGTGTGTGTGTGTGTGTGTGTGTGTCGGTTATGGTCCGACAGTCACAGCCACGCTCGCCTCCTCTCGGCATGCGTGTGCGCACACAGGTGTTTGAAGGAAGCGCGTGTGCGTGGATGGGTGCGCTGCTCTTCAGCCGTGCGGTACCGTTTTGCCCTTGTCTGTGATACGGCGCTGCCGCTGCTGCTGAGGGGGTTCATGACGCAGCTGAGCTCCCTCTTCCGGTGGGCAGAAGAGGATAAAGACGACGCACATCCTCGGCTGGATGCCACTTCCATGAGAGACACCCAGACAAGAGACGAGCAAGCAAAACGCGCAGGTTGTATCCTGCCGCTGGCCTCTCCCATCTGGCGAGCGGTACCGTGAGGATGGCAACGAGGAAAGAGAGATGCCTCATCCGTGCACCGACTCTCCGTGCCTCCACCACCACCCTCCCTCGGTTCACTTCGATCAGATGAGTATCCATCCAGGGCAGTAGAGGTGATTTGACGCCGGGTACGGATCCTTCACGAACCACCGGGACGGTGCGATGACACGGCGCAGTGAGACGCGGTTCAGGTAGGCGCCCCACCACGAGAAGGTCGAGTTTGCCATCACGACGTCGTTGCACTGCGACATCATCAGCAACTCCAGTACATCACGCGGCATTATCGGCACTGACGGCGACGACGCGGTTGGCCTCGCCCATATCGCGCTTGCCTCCGTCGCGGCGCACACGAGGCTGACCATCACGGCACCCTTGTACTTGGTGCGGAAGTACCCCACAACGGTGCGCCCAAAGCGCTCCTCGTCGCAGAAGACAAGCAAGTGAAGCGGCAGCAGCGGCGGTGTGCCTGCAGTCGGCGCTTGGGCCGAGTCCACCGATGACTGCTGCGGCCGCAGCAGCGAAGGCGGCTGCAAGAGCAGGCCACCAAGCAGCTGCCGCACTGCCACATCGTAGTACTCGACGACGTCGAGCTGCTCGAAGATGTCGGTAAAACGTGTGTAGTCGCCACGCCGCACGTGCAGGGCGACAGTGTGGCACGACCCGCCGCCGTAGTAGGTGGCCAGGTGCTCGCGGGCCGAGTCCCACAGCTCCCGCGGGATGACGGAGGACATGATCGGGTGGTCGTCGAAGAAGGCATCGCTTTGGAAGAAGCCGATCATGTGGAAGGCGCAGGGCCGCTGCGCATCGAGTCGCACCTTCCGCACGGGTCGCGTCTCGGGCACCGTCACGACAGGCAGCGGCGGCGAGGACGCACACATCTGTACGCCGTGACGACCGAGGTCGCGAAAAAGTGTGTCCCAGTAGGTGGGACGTGGGCCCTCGGCGCTGCTGCTGAACGGCGCCGCCTCCAGGTAGGCTGGGATGCCAGTCCGGTGCGCAGTGGCTAACAGATTTGCAACGAGGAAAAGCTGGTTGCCCATGCCGCCGACAATGTTAGTTGTGAGGCGTGCTTTCGACGGTGATGGTGTCGCTGCTGCGACGGCAGCACGAATCCGAGCGGAAGCCCTCATGGAAGGCGATGGTGCGTGAGCAGTTGAGCTTTCGTGCCGACGTATGTGGGAAGAAGGGAGGAAGGGTGACGATGTCCTGTGCTGCAGCCGTGTTGGCGAGTCGAGTATCGCCGGGCGGTGACGGTGGGGGGAGAGGGAGGAGTCTCTGATCACGGCACACGGCCCTCGGGCAGGCACAGACGCACGCACAAGGCTTCCTTTTAAAGTCGCCTCCCTGTCAACCCGCAGGTAGCCCGATGGAGCCAGTGTCCGCTGCAGAGCACGTCTACGCAGAGGTGCGCAGCACTGTGCACGCGGTCGTGGGTGGCGGAGGGGAGGAGAGGCTGAGATTGGAGTCCTGGACACACAGGCACACGCGCAGAGAGACAGAGAGAGGAGGTGAAGGCGGCGACGGAAAAGAACAGCGGAGAGTCGCGAGGCAGCCAAAGAGGGGCGCATGAGCAGAGAAGCGAAACTAGCAAGATCAACGTGAGTGACTTCACGTCGCCGCCAACGCAGATCCCTCCCTCCCCCCTCCTTGCCCCTCTCGCAGGCCGTTGGGCATGTTGTCCAACGTGGAGTCGCGCGAGAAAAGGCGAAAGGAGAGCGAGGGACTGCGCGTTGATGAGGTGCAGCAAAGACGGAACACGTAAATGCCGATCCGTCCTGCGCTACGCGGCGCACCACGTAGAGACAAAGGATGAGCCCACGCGTGCGTGTACGGCCGTCTGCGTTGCTGTATGCATGCCTGATCGGCTGTAAAGATCAAGCAATTCTTAAGGCATGTGTGGCCTCAACTCGCTCAGGGAGATGAGCGCACCCTGCACAATCAAACATGCCCGCGCACACGCACGTGTCACCATGCAAGACAGCAAAATTCGAACAGAAGCTCACACGTCCGCCTTAAACCCGCTTCGGGGGGAGTGTCGTACACACACAAACACCACACTACCTGCGAGCCAGCTGACAGAAGCACCCACGTGGAGAGTACGTGCCCCGAAAGCAGCGAGGAAAGAGGCACACCCGACCGCTACGGTTTGGTATCACGATGCTTGATGCCCTTCTGATCCAGCAGCATCTGCAAGTCGCCGCCCTCCGCCATCTTCAGGATGATGTCGACGCCGCCGGCAAACTCACCCTTCACAAACAACTGCGGGATCGTCGGCCACTCGCTCACCTCCTTCACGTAGCTGCGCACCACCGGGTGAGCGAGCACGTCGAATGAGGTGTACTCCACCCCAAGCGCCTCCATCACGTCAATCATGCGCTTCGAGAAGGCGCACATTGGCGCCTCCGGAACGCCCTTGATGAACACGACAATGTCCTCATCGCGGATTGTGTCGTCTATATCCTTCTTGATCATGGCGATCTCGTCCTGCGCGAGGTCGCTGGATACCATGCGGGGCTGAAAATCAGGGTGCGTCTCCTCAGCGTCCGTATCGCCGCCCATCGCCGGCGGCGTCTGCGTTGTCGGCGCGGCTGGCGCCAACCACACCAGGCTGCTGCTGCTGAACGAGCGCGTCGTCCCCGCCAGCGCGCGATGCTGCAGAGCCACGGACGACGCACCGGCCACCGCCGATACGCCGCGCATGAGCACTCGGTAAGAAAACGGCAGCATGCGCACCTTCTGCACAGCCAAGCGTGACGTGCAAGACAACGGCCCGCAGAGCACAGCAGAAAGAGAGAAGGGGGGCAGAGGAAGGAAAGACGCGAGAGCTGATGCAGGCGCAGGAGCAACGGAGGATCTTGCGTGCGTGCGTGCGTGCCGCCACTGCGCCACCGGCCTACGATGCGGCTCCAGCGCCACGTGTTTCCTTCTTTTTGTGTGTGCGTGTGGTGAAAACGGCCCTCGAGTGTGTGGGGGTGCTGACAGCTCCAGTGCTTTACACAGCGGTGGTGTGCGTGGGAAAGCTTGTGTGTCCATTGTGTTGGTTGGTGCATGTTGTCGAGGGCGCGTGTGCACAGGCGAGAGCGCCACGTCAACGGCCAGGAAGGAGGGGCGAGGGAGGGCAGCACATGAGGGGAGGCGAAGGAAAGGCAAACAAAAAATGAGCGGATCGCACACGTGCTCGGGGAGCGCCTGCACATCCGTGTGCCTGCCGCGAGCGTGCGCCTACTCGCGCACCAGCCCGCCAATGGAAGTCGCCACGGCGTGGTAGGCAGTCGCAGAGCAACGGAAGGGAGATGCAGAGAACGAGAGTCGCGTAACGCTCTACGATCCTCCTGCTCCCCACTGCGCCACTCTACATCCACTTCCCGCAACTTTCTCCATGGTCGCCACCCACACCTTCTCAGCAGCAGTGGCAGCGTCTGTAGCAGCGGCGTGAAGGACTAGCGGCGGTGGAACGGGAGGGGGAGGAGGGGGTACGCGCGAGAGGCGCGCTCTTCTCTTCGTGGCGATCCCTTGGTTGCCGTGTGGGTGGGTGTGTGGAGGGGGGGAGGGGGCGTTGTGAGGACGCTTCGCAGGGATTCTCGCAGAAATAAGAAGCAAAACGGAACATAAGGTGCGCGCACCGAACTCCGGAGTGTGCGTGTGTGGAAGGAGAGAAGGGGTGGCGTGTGCGCCAGGTGCACCTGCGGGTGGCGTGGGGTCGGACGTGGTGGAGCACCTTCGGGAGAGTAGTTTGAGCGAACACTTCGAGCCACTCATCACATCAGCCACGGCGCCTTACATTGCCACTTCTGCACACACGAAAACACGCACACACACATGCGCAGTGGCCATCGGCTTTCCTTCCTTTCGGACCCTCTACCCAGCCTCCTCCTCCGGTGCCCTCGAGCATCACCACCACCGCTAGCTGCAGTGCTCTACCAAGTCGAGTCACCAGCTGCTGTCACTGTCGGAGTCGATCAGGAGGCGCTTGAACCTCGAGACCGCTCTCTGTGCTTGCGGCTCAGAGGCCTTGGCAGCAGAGGCGTCGTTGCAGCTCGTCGCGAAGGCAGCTTGGCTGGGTGGGTGCGGCGGCGGTTGCGTAGGGTTGGTGGAAGTCAGTGCGGGTTCCCGCGCCTGCGCCCGCACCGACGTGGGTCCCGGGGGTACTGCCGGCGGCGTCTTGGCGATCGGAATCTGCGCATCGGGGCTGCTAACTGGCACCTTCACAAGCTGGTCAGTTGCAAGCGGGGGCTGCGACCCGGTCGGTGGATGCGGTGTTGACCCCGCCCCCGTGTCCGTGGGCCACGTGATACTCGGTGTCGATGCGGGCACGGCCGACGCCAAGACGCGCTCCGGGGTCCCTTCCGCAATCTCTGCGTCTTCTGTGTGGGAAGCCGTGGCAGGTTTCTGCTCAACTGCGGTATCAGAGCCGTCTTCGTGCTTCTCCGGCGCTGCGACATGCACAATGGAGGAGCAGAGAGGCTGCGACGACGACGTCACCGGCTGTGGCGGGTCCGCCAGCTGGGAGAGTTCAACCACAGACTGCTGTGCTAGCTTGACGGGGAATGCTGGGAGAGGGATGGCGGCCGAGCTGAAGGCAGCTGATGCCGCTGGCGCCGACAAGTCCCAGACGTTGTTGCTGATATTGTTGTTGGTCGTCGTAGTAGCCAACGGCTGCTGCTGTGGAGCCGGCGTGTCGGCAGGGGCGGTGAGAGTTGGAGCTGCCGGCGTCGGCGAGGTGGCTGCTGTATTTTCATCAGCCTCACCCTCCTCCTGCTCCTTGCGCACCTCACGGGGGCGAGTGGACGGCAGTGGAGACGTCGTCGCCGTGGACGTCTTTCGACGGGCCCTTCGTGCGGCACTGCTCGACGAAGACTGCGGCTTCGACGGGGGTGGCGCGTACTGGTAGGTATTTGCCTTTTCCGTGCTGGTCTGGAAGAGGTGCGTGTCGATGCCGAGGTGGCGCTTCTCCTCCGGTGTGAGATAGGCCGCGACCAGCTCGTGCACGGCGTCGTGCAAGACCTCAAGCGCGTCTTCGACCGACTCTACAGCGGACTGCTGCTGGGGTGTGGGCTCGCAGGCGAGTCGGACCTCGCCGTGCCTCTCCTTACAGTAGCGAGGGTCGGTGCGCATCGCCTGCGTCACCTGGTTCCTCATGTTCTCGCGGCAGTCGTACAACTCTGCTATCTCGTCGTAGAGGTCAATCAACTTCCTTGTGACGCCGTTGCGGTAGCGGACGCGCTCCGTGGACGTCGTGCAGCCAGGGCGGGCCTGCGCAATGTCGCGGCTGCGATGCGACTGCTGGTCACTCGTAGTGGAACGTGGTGGCGGTGAGCTGCCGGAGGAATGCCGCCCTGCGGTAGCGGTAGCGCCGCCCGCCCGCTCCGCTCGCACTCGCCTGCCTGCAGCTTCGTAGTCCCGCTGAGCCGCCACTGCTGCCGAGGGAGGCGATACCTCCATGTAGGAAGACGTAAATGGCTGTCGCATGACGTTGGAAGAGGAGCGCAGCGTCGTCTCTGTGGCCCTAGCTGCGGATGCGGCCGCACCGCTGAGATAAGATAGAGTACGGGCGGCTGTGAAGGCAGTCGGGCACGACGAGGGGATGCAGTACGCGTGCGGTGTGCCGCTTCTGCTGCCGCCACTTCTGCGCTCAACACCAGTTGCCGCGGTCGTCGGGTTGGGAATGGGAGAAAGTGTCCAGAGCGGCTTTCCAAGCGGCGTCGTCCACTGCGGCTGGCGGTACTCCACGACGGGGGCTGTCAGCATCGCGCTGATGTCGCGTGCGCGGCCGTAGTGGCGAAGCGGTAGCAGCGTCGTGGTGCTGGAGGGGGCAGCGCGACCATCCATATTGTAGTGCACCGTGTACCGATTCTCTCGCTGAGGTCTCTGGTCACGTGAGCACGGTCCAGGGTCGAAGTGCATGGCGTTGATGTATGGTGATGCACGTGCGTGTGTGTGTGCGTGTGTGTGTGTGTGTCAGGTGGCGAGGAGAAGGGAACGCACCAGACTAGGGAGAGCGTGAGGAAGTGCGTGAGCCGAAAGGGGCCCGCGAAGTTCGTTCTCCGCTGCAGGGGAGGGGGCGGTGAGAGTGAGGGGGCCGGATGGCGAAGTGAATGGTGTCTATGCGGTTGCGTGCGCTGTGCAGGATGCAACAGGAGCGGGGGTGGAGGCGGCGAAGAGGAGGGCGGCTGGGGGCAAGCGGCCCAAGTCAGCGTCGCCGCTGTGGCTGCTGCGGTTGCAGAGTCGTGTCACACGTACGCCCCAGCAGTGGACGAAAGAGAAGAGAAGAACCACCGAGAGATAGACAGCGAGAGAGAGTCGGGGGGGAATGGGAGGCAAGTATGGAGCGGAGTGCGAGAAATGTACGAGGATGTTAGCATCATGGACGGGGCCACGGCAGCTGGCAGCAGACCTACAACAGCACAAGGACGAAGACGGTCGTGGGCACGATGAGTCGAGCGAAACGAGTAGCGTCTGCGGCCTTGCAAGGCTGCAGCGGTCCAGAGTATAAAGTGTGCAGGAGAGACGAGGGCGAGCGCGAGGGAAGGAGAGATGTCACGCGCTATGCTGTGTCTCTGCGTCACCGACGCCTGTCCTTGACACATGCGCGAGACGTCCCGTATGCCTAGCGCGGCCCAGCGTGATGTCCATCGCTGTATTCTTCATGTATCTCGTCGTGTTCCGTCGAAGACGTAACGGCACTCGATGCTGCCTGTCGCTGCGGTCGACAGCGAGTTCAACGATGACGCGGGTGTCCTCAAACGTTGGATCGTTCACTGTGTGTGTTTGTGTGCGCGCGCGCTTCTTGTCCTCCCCCTATCACCACCCCCTCCCACGTGCTGCGGTGGTGTCGATACAAGGGCGGCTGAGGGCGGTGGCGGTGTTGCTCGTAGGCGGTGTGTGCCGATGAGCCGACGGCTGGCGCCACGATCGCATCTAAGAAGGCCAACAACAGGAAATATACATACAGAAGGAAGCCAGTGAGCATGCGGAAGGCAATGCAGGAGACGGAGGCGGAGGAGAGCGACGGTGACAGGCGCACGCGCATCGTGGCATTCAACCGGCTACCCCACCCACCCACACTCAACATCGCCGAAGCGGTCTTTCCCCTCGAATGGCAGCGTTACGTGGGAGGAGAAGACTAAGGGACATGTGTCATGAAGGCGCCCGTGAAGCCGAGTACTGCCAGCCCCTTCCGCGCACGTCCCTCCTCAGCGACGCGACACTGTCGAGCTGGAGCTGGTCAATACACTCGCAGACGCCGATGAAGCCCTCGAAGGTAGAGACGATGATCTCGACGCTGCGACGCGTGCCCGATTACCGCGCCGCGGTGGCGTCGCCGCCGCTGATCGCGATGCACCGTGCTCGCTTCGACGGCTTGCTCCCGCCTCACACTGCGCCTTCAGTTCCCTAATGCGCAGCTGATACTGCTTGCGCAACTCCTCCAACAGCGGATCGTCGCCGGCGCCCCGGCTCGCACAGGAGGACTTGCCACTGTGCACGTGCCGGTTCGAGCTGGAGCTCACCAGTCCCGCTTCGTCGTCGTTGTGGTGGTGGTGGTGCTGCGCATGGCTGCCCTGGTGGCGACGACTGTGTCCCTCACGTGTTGTGTGGACGGCAGCAGTAGCAGCACTAGACGCGGAAGGCTTTATGTGGGCACTCGCCACAGCTCCTGCAGACGAGGAAACTGACATCACACTGGCTGGCAGCGCGCGCTGTGGCGAGGTGGAAGTGCTCTGCGAGCGCGACACCACCACTTCCTTGTCTATGTCCGGCGCGCGCAGGTACGCGGGGTTTGCGCCCATGGAGATCTTCTCCTCATCCGACAAGAAATGCGCGGCGAAGCGGACCGACGTGTTGCGCAGCACCTGCAGCGTGTCCTCCACTTCACTCAGTATGGTCTCCTGCAGCGCGATGTGCTGCGCGGCGGCGGCAGGGATCGGGATGCCGTCTGGAATGCTGTCACGTCGGCGGAGGCGCCACTCGTCTCGCACATCCGCGAGGATGTCAGGGCGCAGCTGCATCGCTGTCCGCCACACAGGCCGAAGTTGCGTGCGCATGGTTGCGTGCAGCGACTCGACGTTGTTGTGGAACTCTGCGTAGCTGCGCACTGCCTCTTCCCGCACCCAGGCCGCATCCTCGAAAGTCTCAATGCTGCTCTGCACCGCCTCCTCCGTCAGCAGCGGTGTCGCGGAGGCCCCGTTGACGCGCCCGGGCGCCCGCCCGGCCCCATCCGCGTACGATGCATCTCCTACGCCGCCTTGCACACTGCGCAGCGGCGCACCAGAAGACTGCGTTAGTGCCATCACGATGACGTTGCGCAGTGACGGCGGCACATCTGCCCAGTCGCCGTCACCGCGCGCCACTGCTCTCACCACGCGAGAGACGCTAGACTCCCTTGCCGGCATCCTTGGGCCAACGGCTCCCTCGATGTGTATGCGCGTAGGTGGGGGTGGGAGATCCGAAGATAGGTGTGCCCCTCGCTCGCTCTATCACTGTGCGCGTGTGCTTGTCTAAGATGAGCCTATCCGTGCAGGCGCACATGTGGACAGCGGAGCGGAGCAGGAGACAAGAAAGAGGGAGCAGCAGCAGGAGAGCATGGTAAAGTTAGAGGCGCTGGCGCACGTGCTGTGCCAGACATAACGCAGATACTCGCCATGCGAAACGATCCCAGATACGGACGCTCGCACGTGCGGGCGGGTTCCTCCTCGAACGCCGCCGATAGTGTGCACTTCATCGCCGTCCAACGCCTCGTCGCCTCCCTCACAAACAGACGGCCTTTACGGCCTTGTGCGGCAAGGCGTGCGGGCACGCCGCACTGCGTGTGTGTGGTAGAGCGGCACTCTGAGAACGGAGAGAGAGAAGCGCCGCAGCCCTCGCCCACGCCGTCGGCACATCTCTCTTTCCGCGCCACAAGAAAAGCAACAGCCACACGCAGCAGGTGTCGAAGTGCGTCAGAGCGCGCGTCGCCTGCGCGGAGGCCGCCCCCCACGGCACACACACGCACCGGCCCGTGCGAAGCATTTCCTCTTCCATCGTATTGCGCCGTCTGCAGGTTTCACCCGATGTGGCCATTCTTCTATAGAACATGAGAGTGGTGGGGAGAGGTGGAGGCCGCTCTGCCCCCCCCGCCGCCGAGTGCTGCAGGCACCCCACCCCACTCCCATCGCCTGGTGCGAAGCAGCGCAAGACACACGCGCGCTGCAGCAGTGCGCCGGCTCGGTCATCGCAGCACGGCTCCTGCCTCAAACGCGACGACACCCACATACACACACATCGCCGCACAGCCGCCCCTCCATCTTGCCGGTCCCCACTCCCCCCACCTCCTCCATGGGTGCGTCTCCCCGTCGCGGTGACACTCAGGCCCCCGCACCCCTCGCCGTGGGCCAGTGTGAGGGGCCGGCTGCGACACGCTCGAGCCGCGCTGACACGCTCCGCCCATCGCATGGACCGTGCAAGCCTGTGCTCACTGTCGCGGGTGGCTCGGACGCAGCGCCATGCACGACATGGCCGCCGGCATCCGTGGCGCAACGTCGCGCCGACCTCGCCCAACGCCGTAAGGGCCCAGCCCTGTCAGCACCAGAAGTGGTTCGGCGTTGGCAGGGATAGAGGGTGAGGGGGCTGCCGGGCTTCCGTACACAGAGAGAGCGGGGGTGGAGGGGGGGGGGCGCTGGACCCTGGGATGCCACGCATGGAGGTGCGTGCCCCCCGCCTCCCCCGCCGTCACGGAGGAGGCGGTATGCTCAGCTGATTGCACAACGCTCAGGTGTGTATGCATCAGTCGCCCACAGCTGCTATGTGATGGCAGCAACCACATCCGTCAGCGCCGCCGTCGGTCTCGAGAGGAGCCAGGGGAGGGAGCAGAGGGGGGTGGGGCGGGGCGAACTGTCAAGACAGACCGACACACGCAGCCGTGTGATGCCGCCGCCGAGGGCAGTGCAGAGAAAACTGAGTGGCACACACCCCCACGCACAGAGACAGACACAGACATACACCAGCAGCACCATGACGGCGACCCTGATGATGATCGACAGCGAGAGTTGAGAAGAGGGAAAGCAGACGGCACGGAGACACGGAGAGGCCCACGAAGAATTCGTGACGGAAGGCAAAGAAATAGAGGAGAGTGCGCGAGCACAACAACAGACGCACGCCAACAACGAAGACTGGGGCGTGGCACGAGGACACTCCAGTCATCTGTTCCTCTTTACAAGTGGGAGAAACGAGGAAAAGGCGAACGCGCAAGTAACAGCAGTGGCAGCAGCAGCGGTGTCGGTGGTGGTGGTGGGGTGAAGCATGAAGAACTGAGAGGATGGCAAAGGCAGCAGTGTGCATCGGTGTGCAGAGATGTGTGTGTGTGTGTGTGCGTGTGTGTGTGCGTGTGGGTGCGTGTGTGTGCGTGTGAGTGAAAGGTGGGAAGGGCAGGAAAGGAAGAGAAGGGAGAGGGGCATCGGCGTTCCGCTAAGCAACTCTACATTGCCGACGGATCCAGAGCGCTATTCCCGTGCGTGGGGTGGTGTCTGCGGTCTCTGCCCTCCTCCTTCCTCTTCCGTGCCTGCGTGCCTCATGCGTTGACCGATGCGCTCCCTTTTTCGCGATGCGCATCGCTTTTACTGCCCCCTGTCGCTCTCGAGGGTCACAAATACGTGCTGGCCATCCTCCAGCACGTCGCACACGCGGGCCTCAAAGTCGCACTGCACGCCGCCCTCTTTTCGGATCGACACCGGCGGGCCGAAGCGCTTGCCAAAGGAAGCGTCGTAGTGTATCATGGCTGCGTTACCGAGCCACACCACCTGCTGCGTGCCATCGCCGCACTGCAGCGGTATGATCTTCTCTCGCACGTGAACGGTGATCTTCATGAGCGCGTGAAGCACGGTGACGGTGGTCGGAAAGCCTATGCGACGCGCTGAGTCGAGCCGCACGTGCCTCTGCAACTGTCACGGTGTGTGTGTGTGTGTGTGTGTGTGTGTCTGTGCGTGTACGTGTGCGAATCCACGACGCGCCGTGACGCTGCACGCCGCATGAGATGCGCAAAGAGCGCGATCGCAAGCGCGCAGCCGAAATTCAAGCGAGGAGAAGGGGGAGGGGGTGGAGGAGCGATACGCAGACTCAGCGTGGCATTGCCAGCAGTGGTGTGCGTCGGAGCGCGTCGGAGCGGGCGCGCACGCACGCATGCAAGCACACACGATCAGACAAATGGAGGGGGAAGGAGGGGCGATGGGGGTAAGATAAGGCCCGTCGTGTGTGATGGGGCGGGGAGGTGACAGAGATCCAGCTAGCAGCCGATGCCCTTCTCATGTCTCTCGAGTGCCGCTCCGCCGGACTACATACCCGCAGACACGAACACACAGGGGGGAGAGGGAGAGGGGGGGGGGGCTTCGCCGCGAAAGCATGCACCTTGGCTCCGGTTTCTGTTATGTGTTCTTGCTTCAGTTCATTTGCGTGTTATACGAAGTTTCACGGCAGCACTGTGAGGACCAGAGCTGTGGTGCAGGGTAGGGAGGGTGGGAGAGGAGAGCACACGTGCGCGTGTGTCGCGCCTTACCAACCCGAAGAGTAGCATGGAGAAGGAGGGGTGGGAAGAGGGGTACAGTGGGCTAATGCCCGTTCCAGCTCTTGAGTTTGATGAGGGCTCGAGGGTCGAGATCGTTCTGCAGCGCGTTCGACGTCTGGCCCGGTGTAGGGGTGCGCAGCATGTTCGTCAGCGTCAGCGCATCCTGAGCTTCGCGCTGGCGCTTCGCTCGCTGCAGCAGCTCCTCCGGAATGTTGTCGCCGTACACCTTTCGGATGTGCATGTACATCTGTTCCTCTCGCTTCGGCTGCACGCGCAGCACCGTCATCTTGAGAAACTGGTACGCGAAGCCCATCGTCAGCATGGAGATCCAGAAGAACTGAATCTTGGTACGCGTGGGCAGGCGCTCATAATGTGATACGCCCGGCAGAGCCATGATGGTCGTCGATGTCGGCGCCTCAGCCGCGGGTGACGCAACAGACCGAGCCGGCAAGTCGACGGGCAGAAAGTACGAGTGAGTGCGCGGGGACGAACGGAGAGGGGAGTGTGCCCATCACGCGTGCACACGTACCCAGCTGCACAACGGCACACCCACGCAAGATTGTCACCCGGGATACATCCCACAAAACGAGCGGACATGACGAACAGAGAAAGAGAGAGACGAGGAGGAGGTGGTGGTGGTGGTGAAGGGCGGTGTACGGTGAACACCAAGAGCGGCGTGACAAGGGGCCGCCAGACAGGGGAAGCAGAAGACGTCGGTTGGTCTGATGCGTGTCACGGATAAGACAGAGAGGGGGGAGACGGGCATCACACGTACAAACAAAGCCGCGAAAGAATGCAACGGGACGTCCCCGTCCAACGCTTCTCCCGCATCGCACACGCGGCCGCATCGAATCAGGCCGGCTTCCATGCGCGGCTCCACGTGGATGCGGCTCTGGATGCCACATGGATGTGTGCCTGCCTGCATTGGCAGCGGTGCTCACGCTTCACTTCTTTGGTTCATGATGTGCGCACAAGACGGTGAGACACAGGTTGAGTGTGTGTGTGTGTGTAGGTAGGTGGGTGGAAGTCGGGAGCGCACGTCAACAGAGAGAAAAGCAGGGAGAAGAGCGCGCGGGTAACGTATGGAGTCACGAACGCGCGGCTGCTTCGCTCTCTGGTGACCCGAGCCACCGCAACGCGAGATGCCCTCTCTCACTGCCCTCACAGGCGCTGTCCATTGTCTCCGTCTTACCCCTCTTCCTGAGTCGCAGCGGAGCTGGACAAGAGGGCGCAGCAGCACAGAACACCATTGCGCATCTCACGCGGTGGTCCCGTCCTCACTTCTGGACGACTCGTCGAAGCCGATGTAGATGATGTTCTCGCCGCGCAGAAAAACGAGGGGCTCGGCCGGCTGCCTTGGGGCGGCGCGGCTCCGCGTGCACTGCGACAGGACCACATCGAAGGTGCCGTCCAGGGCCTCCAGCTGGCCTCGGTACTCCTCACCGTGTGCCAGGTGGCAGCACACGGATCGGTGCAGAAGCGACTCCAAGGCAACGGACATGCGTACCCGCAGCGAGCGAGAGGGAGGGGGAGGGAGGGAGGGAGGGGGTGTGTAGGGCTGACTCTTCGCACTCCTTTTACCAGGGTGTGTGTGTGTGTGTGTGTGTGCATGAAATGCCGGCAGGGAGGGAGAGAGAAAGAGAGAGACAGCGACGGAATAGGGCAGAGATCCGTGAACATCACTCACGCTCCAGCAAGAGCAGTCGAGAGCCTGAGTGAAGCACCTTCGGCGCTACGCACGTGTCTTTGCATGACCGTCTTTTTTTTTTTTTGGGGGGGGGGGGGGGCGTGCGCACGCTTGTCTTCTCGTCGCGTCTATCCATTTCGCTGAACTGACTGTTTTCGCATGTAATCAAGAGCACATTGCATTCATGGCCGCCGGCGGTGCGCCTGTGCGCATGTGTGGGCAGGGGGTGCACAGACGCGCCCTGGGGCGCTCACCCTCATCCCACCCCTCCTCGTCCATCGACGGGAGTGGGCGGGAGAGAACGGGGAGCACAACCATATTCGCTTTTCTACAATGTGCGTATTCTACCGCGAGCAAGGCAGCACACAGACGCACGCACAGCCACAGCTCACCTGGCACTCTGTTGCACGGCGGCTGAATCCGGGTCCTCTGGGACGAGCCGTTCAGCCGGTTGAATGAGGACCATACGTCTGACGGGCTCTCCTCCTTCCTCGTCCCTTCCTCGAAAATGTGCTGCGCGACCGACTCCAGGCGGACCTGGGCGTGGGCAACATGCCTTCATCCACGCCCGCCGCGTCCAGCGTCCTGCTCGACGGCTGGAGGCGATGGCGTCTGTCGTGCGGGTAACAGGGGTTTGTCTAGGCGCATGCCGGGTGTGCGCGAGGACGAGGTTGGCCAGCCGCAGGTCAGGGCCCCCTGAGACCCCGCAGACTCTGTCTGTATGCCATGCTTCGCCCTGAGTCACCTCAAGCTGCGGCATCTTAGGATATGGTGTGGTGACGCCCCAGATTGGGGACCTGGAGGGCTCAATGGGGCCCCCTTTGGGGGTGCTCTCGTCACGCCTTCGGCACCTATGTCGCATCGACTCGCCCGGCCGGATGTAAGAGGTGCCGCACATGTCGCACGCACGTTGGGGATGATTTGTATGCATCTCTGCGCGCCTTTCTGGGCTATCGCTCGTGCCCTGCTGACCTCTGGATGCCTTGTGTGGATGCGGTACGCCATGCCAGCGGCGCTTGAAAGCGCGTGCGCACGGCGCTCACATTTTCTGCATCCTAGGGCCTGTTCCAGGACGGCCTTGTTGCCTGGTGAGGTGGGCTCGCTGTCTTCATCGTCCATTTCCGTCCATGCCAGCCAAGGGGCGGGGAGGGCGCGTGTGCGGCGCGGTGCTAACAGCAGCGGAAGAAACCGCAGAAGGCAAAAAAACAAAATAATAAAAAAAGAGCGAAAGGCGCCGCCGTACACAAGTCAATGTCCGCACATCGAGGCGCGTGCAGAGTCCATCAACGATGAAAGCGCGCCCACACGCCCACCGCGCAAGCGCATCAAGACGGACACGAATCGCGAGAGAGCGAGGAGGAAGACAAGCAAAACACAGGTATCTCTACATCTATATATTTATATCGATAGATACAGAGAGGCTGAAACATAAACAAGAAGGCGGGTGTTCGACACGGCCGGCGACTGCGAGCTGGAAAGAATGCACAACACACACACACACACACACACAGACGCGCATGCATATAATATATATATATATGTATATATACATATATATATGTACGTATATGCATGAAGATATGCGATGAGCGCCACAGAGAGCGCGCGGGCGGAGGTACAGATGCACTCGCTGGCGCACAAGTACACGTTTCACCATCACTGCCATCATGCATTTCACCAATGCACATCCGCTCCACATGGGCGCAGAGATGCCGCATGCCCCCCCCTCCTCCTCCTCCTCCTCCTCCTCCTCCTCCTCCTCCTCCTCCTCGCCCCTCACCGGGAGCCTGTGCACGAGAGCGACCGAAGAGAGCTACAAGAGGTCGTGTAGCAGAGGAAGGTGAGCTTCCGCAAGAACTGAATCGGGGCTCGATCGATGGCAGAAGCAAGCACCTTCATCACACATCCGTCCCCTGCCTAGCGACACGCGCTGCTAGAGCTCACAGGAGCGCCTCGGTAACAGCCATGCTCCGCCCCCGCACGAACCTGCCCTTCTGTGCCTGCTGCGCAGCGGCTACGCGCTTCGTCGGCACAGGCGAGTAAAGGGCCGATGCTGGCGACGACACAAAAGACGAGGCATGTGGTGCGCTAACTCGAGAAGCCGAGCGAAGGCCGCGAGACACTCCTGCAGAGGCAGATCGCGATCCGCCAAGCACCGAGAGCTGCTGCTGCAGCGGTGGGGAGAAGAGGGCGATTGAGGAAGAGGCGCGCATGGGCGGGATGCACAGGTTCAGCGGGTCGCCCTCCTCTGCCTCCTCGCTGGAGGTCAAGTCCGCGGCCGTGTACAAGTTCGATACGTAAGGCAAGCTGTCCTCTCGCTTCAGTGCGTGAATGGCTGTGATACCCAGCCTCGCGTCGTCGCACGTCGGCCGCAGTGGTGGTGGCGGTGGCGTCCTGAGAGACCCGACTCGGCGCACTAAAGCGGCTCGCTCCGTCCACCACTCGCGTGCCAGCGCTTCCCGCATGACACTCTCTACCGCAACGATCCAGCAGATGCACTGCACCGTCCACTCCGACTCGTACTCCTGCCGCATTCTAATGTATACCGCGATGAAGTGCTCCTTGGCGAGGTTCAGCGAAAACCGCTGATGCTGATGCACGTACATGACCGTCAGGGACGCGCGCACCTCGGCCTCGCGGACGATCAGCTGACGCAGTCGGCTGCGGTCCGTTCCGTTGCGGCCCAGACGCTCCGACCGCCGGCCAAGGCGATCGAACGACGGCGGCTCCCACTCGCTCGTCAAGTCCAGCTCCGAGTACGTGTGCACATCACCTGCGAAGCTCTGCGTTGGCTGGCTCACCTCCACCAGCGAGCTCTGCCCTTCACCGTCAAGACGGGCGCCAACGCCGTCCTCAGCGCTATCGTCCACGTCGCAGTTCGCGAGAAGCGATGAGGACGAGGAAGCGGAGATGTAAAACAGGTCAGGCAGGAGCGGGTCAGGGCTGCTGCCGTTGGCGCCGTGCTGTGGTGTGGCTTTGAAAGGCAGGTCCTGGTCATGTTCGGGGGCGGCGAGAGTGGCGTAATCGCTGAGCTTCAAAGGGGCGGCCGAGGGAACGGCATCGACGGCGGTGCCGCGGGTAGGAGCGCTGTCGGTGTCACCTCGATCCTTCAGCGGTAGTATCTTGCCCAGGAACGACGGCGCGGACTCGAGCCTACCACTCCTCTTAAGCGCTGCTTTTTCGTTCTTGCTGGTGCTTCTTGTTGAGCCCCGCCACCTTCCGCGACGTGACGGTGGTGGAAATGGTGTGGAAGAGACCGTGTCGTTGTACGAGGCCGTGCCTGCCTCTGAGGCGACCCCGCAGCAGCCTCCCATTCACCCACAGAGGAAGCGCGCAAGTGTTTCGTTTATCGGCGCCTGTGAGCCGGTGGGTGTCTAGGGGAGCACAGGCTCTTAAAGTAAAAGGATATGATACCTTCGAAGGAATATTCACAACGATCGGGGGCACCGAGGACACACAGACACAGACGCACCGCGTCTTGCGGCAACGGTGATGAGCAGGGGGGGGGGGTCGACTGTACAGACTTAGTCTTCTCCCTCCCTCCCAACTCTACCCCCTCTTTCTTCGCTGTTGGGCACGCCCCCGTGAGCGTCTGTATGCGCACGCGTAGGCGTGGGTCTGCGTGCGTGGGAGTATGTGCTCGCAAGAGCGAGAGATGACGGGAGATGAGTGGGGGCGTGAAGGTGTACAAAATCACTCACGCCCTCACACACACACACGTGTATATATATATATATATGGATAGATAGATGTGTGTGCAAGCGCGTATGTGTATATATGTGGGAATGTGCGTGTGTGTGTATGGTGGGGTGGGGGGTGGATGGAGGAGGCGCCCTTCTGCAAAGAGGGGATGCCAACACCGCATGCACGGAGGCACGTGCAGCCCTCTCTCTCCCTCTTCCTCCCTCGGCCTCGCGCACGACAAGGCGCAGCGAGATCGATGGAGGGTACCGGCGACCCCTCGTTGCCTCTCCCAAGCCGAGCACCGCAGTGAAAATAGCGCACAGTCCCGTTGCTAAACCGTCACTCCAGCCTTCGAGCAACGCGCCCACACGGCAGCTGAGAAAGACGAGCGGAGGTGCTCGACAACGTCGCTGATGCGTGGTAGTGACGTACGCAGATACACGGCAGAGGGAGTAGTAGAGTTGAGAGCGGAAGAAGAAGGAAAGGTAAGTTGAACAATGAGCGGACCAGCAGGCGCGCAGCGAGCAACGAGAAATCCGGAACGCCCAGCGCGCGCGCCGGTGTCGGTGCAGAGGTGGAGCATCGCGCACGCACGTCTCAAGCGGAAGTGTGGCATCATGAGGATTTGGGGAGGGAGGGGCAGGTCCGTGTCTGTGAAAGACGCAGAGGTGGCGGTGGTGACGAGTGTGACGGCGCCGCTCACCTTTTCTGCGTCTCCGTCTCTGCCTGCAACTGCTGTCGACAGGAAAGAGAGAGTGAGCGCACACCACCGGCGGGCCAGCACAGGGGTGGGGAAATGGAGGGGGGTCAACAAGTTGGTTAGCCGATGCGTACGAGCGAACGCGCGGTTAATACAGGACACACGAAGATGCGGAGGTCCGCCATCGCGAGGGATGGGCCATGGCGGAGAGACGAAGACAAAACACACACACAACGAATACAAACGCACGGAACAGAATTACAAGTAAAAAAAAAAAGCGGCAGCAGCAGCGGCAGCAACGGTGTCGGTATTACCGCATGGACACCACCACGACCACCACCACCACCCGCTCTCAGTTGTACCGGGCAGCCACTGGCGCGACGTCGACCGCTGCCGTTGCGGCCTCGTGATGGCGCTCCTGACGGACTCGTTCACACCGCTCTCGCTCCAGCTCATCGTCCTCCATGTTTTCCTCGCGTTCCTTGACGCGCATGAAGTTGATGAAGTCCTTCTTGCTAATAAAGCCCTCGAACTTCGAGTAGCGGCAGACGAGGATGTGGTGGGTGCCGAGGGACTTGAACAGGTACAGCAACTTCTTCACGGAGCACTCCGGCTCTACCTGCAGCAGGCAGCTCTCCAGGATGTTCGTGAGGTCCACCTCGAGGAAGGTGGCTTCGCGCGAGTGGGACGGCGTTGTCTTGAAGCGAATGTATGTGTTGAGGTTTACGTCACTGTTGCGCGCCGCGGCCACTTGGAGGGCCCGCACAATCTTCTTTGCAGGCGCGTATCCGAGCAGCGTCATGTCACTGGGCGACTCGACGACGGGGAAGCCGGTGACGTTCATCTTCGTGACGAGTTCGTTGATGTCGCGCACCTGCAGCCCGTACGCCGTCAGGACGGTGAACTGCTTGTTCCCGTAGACGTTCTGGGCAACGAAGTCGAGATAGAACTCCTTCTTCGGGTCTAGATAAGGCAGCTTGTTCTCCTCGATGCCGATTTCGTACGTACCCTTCACCCCGACAGCCTCGCCGGCGGCCTTGGCGCAGAGTATGCCCACAATGACGGGCACCATGTACTCCAGCGAGCCCGTGAGCTCGAACATGATGATTGCCAGGCAGATGGTCATGTGGGTGACGCCGGTCAGCATGGCCGCCGCGCCAACGATCGCGTACACGCCAGGGATGACGCACAGGTCCTGGTCGTAGCACTCCGTGAAGATGTACGAGCTGGCGTAGGTCTCCTGCAACGCGCGGAACATCATACCAAAGGCGCGGCCGTACAGAGCGCCGATCGTGAGCGACGGCACAAGGATGCCGGCGGGCAGGAAGGTGCCGACGGTGTAGGAGAACATGGCAAATTTTGCCGTGGCAGTGACGAGGAGAGAGAAGAAGGCGCGCATGTCGCTGTCCTCGCACATCTCAATGGTGCCGTTTGGTGTGCAGTCCTGAAAGCAGTCGCCGAGAAGCTCCAGCATGCTACCGGAGCCGTAGGGCGTCAAGAAGTTCACGACAGCGGTGACGGCAGCCACGACGGCGACCTCGACGATCCGCCACTGCCGCAAGTGCCTCTTGCGCCACCGGCCGACGTGCAGGTTCACGACGCTGAAGGTGGACCCGATGAACCCGCCAAAGCATCCGATCGCCGCAAACATGGGGAGCTCGAAGAAGTGCCAGTTGTGCTGGTAGTTGACACTAAACTGCACGATGCGGCCGGTGTGCCAGAGATCCACGCGCGACTGGAGCAGCACCGCCGTCACGCCGCAGATGAGGGCCGCCATGAGGGCCTTGAAGTTGTACGACGTGGAGACATCCTCCAAGGCGAAGATGACCCCGCCGACGGGGGCACCGAAAGCAACGGCCATGCCACCGCCCGCGCCGGCGGTGATGAGCTCGCGCTCCTTGGCCTCCTGCTGATAGCTCGGCAGGGCGCCGGAGATAATGCCGCCGACGCAGGCGCCGATGTGGACAAAGGGGCCCTCCTTCCCCACGGTCAAGCCAGACCCTGTCGAGAAGCACATGCCCACCACCTTCGTGATCAGCGTCCAGCCCCCAAGATACCGCTTGACGTGGTGGCCCGACACGATCGTCTTCACCTCTGCAATGCCGCCGCCAGAGGCGTAGGGGGCGTAGGTCTTGCACAGGTACGCCGCCGTGACAGCCGCCATCGTGGAGAAGCTGACGTACATGACGAAGTCCACAAAGGCCACGACATGGTTGTCGCGGCCGAGGAAGAACTCGCCCCACGAGTAGTACTCGCCGCATTCACGACTGTCGACGCAGCACATGTTGCGGCCCAGCCAGAAGAAGTTCGCGCAAATACCAGAGCGGAAGGCGCTCACCCAGTGCGCACACGCGTCGCTGAAGACGCCGAGGCAGCCGAGAACGATGCCGCATGCCATGGCGGCGAAGAACGCCTCGCCCTCGGGGCTGTACACGGACCACGTGTCGCCGTACGACGAAGAAGCCGCAGCTGTGACGCTATGGCGGCGCCACATCGCCGCCCGCTCCGCCGCCTCCGTGTGGCTGCTGATGCAGTCGATTGTCGCCCAGTCCGCCTCTGGAACATTCACGACCAAGTTCGTGATGCCCTCGTCGGCCCCGCTGGCCGCGCCGCCACCGCCGCCTGCTCGCGCCATCTGCTCAGCCATCGGCAGCGAGGAGTGCATGAGATTTGATGCCGACACAAGAAGGCGTGTGTTATGGCGCTACAGCGAAAAGGAGAGAGGGCGCTTATATGTATATGGCGGCAACCCGTCTGTGCGTGCAGGCGTGTGTGTCCGCGTGCGTGTCCGTGGCAGGAATAGGGCGAGCTACGCGCCGGGACGCAGCACACGCAGCTCACCACCCGTGCGAGCGTGCGTGCGTGCGTGCGTGCGCAGCAGCGGAAGAGAAAGCGGTGCGCAGAGAGGAATACAGAGAGGGAGAGCAACTTAGATGGGCGGGAGACGCACGAGAGCTCCGCCAGCAGCGAAGAAGGAAAAAGGCCAGAATGCAGGTGGGTAAGAGACGTCGCACCACCTAAAACTATGTGTGGGTGTGTTTGTAGGTGTATGCGACTGTATTATGTGTAAGCGTGCGCGCGTGTGTGCCTGCCTGCCTCTGAGCGCAAGACGAGCGGGAGGCAGGGGAGAGATGCAAGTTTTAGAAGCCAGGTGAAGGGCGCGCCCACACGCACAGAAGTGGGTTAAGGAGTGAGGTTGGGGGGGGGGGGGGCTGATCAACAGAATATGAAAAGGAAAGACAGAGGGCCGCCGTCATTGCCGACGTCGCTTCTGTGGTGGCGTCGGCTGGCGGCTGTGGTCGTTGAGGCACACGCACACACACACGCAAAGAGATACGCCGTAGCGCATGCACGGTTTGTGGTGAACGTGCGGTACCCGCGTTTGACTTTCGTATTTCTATCACGGACGATGTGAGAAGGGCGGTGCCCACACACACACACACTCAGACACACAAACCTACGCGTGCGTGTGCGTGCGTGGATCGGTTGGCTGTCTCCCGCATAGCCGGTGGAGAAGAGAGAAGGGGAAGAGAAGTGAGGGGTTGCGCAAGAGCAGCAGCAGCATCCCAGTAAATCGGGAGCTGGCAGTCAGGCCAACACAGAACGGCGCTGAGGAGGGGGGCGTGGGGGGAAGGGGGACATGAGAAAGAAAGAGGCGCCCCTATGCACGGATTGATGTCCGTTGGCTAAAGCATCAGAAGGCTTACGAGGAGCGCTGCGGGCAGGGAGGCGCTGAACGGCGGTAGCGCGGCGCAGCGGCAACACGGGGAGGGCACTAGTGAACAGAGGCACGGGAGACATGCAGACACACACACACGCACACACAGACAGCCACCACTGCAACAACGGCTCAAGCGACGGAGGCCAAAGATGTGCGCAGAAGCACAGAGAAAAGGCGGTGGACAGAGGATGAGAAACCATGAGGGAGCAGAGCAGAGCAGAGGTGCGGAGGGGAGGCGATGCCGCGCAGCCTCCTCCCTCCCTCCCTCCCTCCCCGCCCACACACACACACACACTCACCTCCACCCACCGGCTTCGAGGCGCAGGCTCGGCGGATGAGAAAGACGTTGAATGCCTTTCCCCCTCTCTCGCATTCGCATCGCTAAATCCCTGTCTCCTCTGTGTCGCAGATGTTCGCACCCTCTACTGCGTCGCTGCCCTCGCGGCGCATACGCTTCAGGTGCTCGACGAGCTGCGCCTCCTGGTGACGGCGGCGCTCTTCCTCGGTGCGGTGCTTCTCCACCTCCTGCACGGAGCGGTCGAAGGCGCTGCCGCTACCTGCACCACCACCTGAGGTGGTCACCGCTGCCGTGGCCTTCACGCCGAACGCGGCGGCGAACTTAGCGACTGTCTTGGCGTTCTCAGTCTTCTGCTGCGCCTTCAGCCGGCGCTTGGCGGCGACGAGCAAGGAGTCGTAGAGCTCGCCGCACTCGCGGTCCATTGTGACGGGGTCCACCCCGGCCGCCTCGCGCTCCTCACGGTAGAGCATGACGCGCAGTCGCACCTCACGCAAGGCGCGATGAGACTCAAGCCGTGCCGCCATCTCGCGGTTCTCGCCCTGTGCGCGGCGCTGCTCGAGGGGGTTGATGGACGCCCCGCCCTCCATCGCCGCCGCGCCCTCCTCGGCAGGCACGCGGCCCGTCGCCAACACGTTCACGCGGCTGCGCTGAACATAGCCACTCAGCCCGGTACCCTTGACCGCGGCAGCTTCCACACCGTTGTACATGGCCCGTGTGTGTGTGTGTGTGTGTGTTTGTATCGAGTGCTGTGTCGCCGCGCAATGGTTGAAGACCTTCGCCCGCGCCACACACGGGTCGTGCTGCTTGCACCGATGATACGGCTAGCAGGGAGAGAGAAAGAGAGAGTCGAAACGAAAAGAGGATGGTGGGAGAGGCATGAAGGCATGAGGGCTTGAGAGGGTGCACCCATACGGCAGTCGCGGCACATGTAGACGCCGGTGTAGCAGCCCAAGATGTGGCAGTATCGAGAGTGGCGGCTGCGGAAATCCACGCAATGGCATAGCCGCGATTACGACGCGGCGAAACACATACAGGCCCGAGCCAGCTTGCAGACAGACACACGTGTGGCGGCGGTGCACGTTCGTGGGTATGGGGGAAAGGGGAAAGGGGAAGGGGAAGGCGGTCGGGGATGCCCGTGAAAGTCGCCGTCGCTTGCTTCGCTTGACGCTTCGCCTGCCTTGCTCGTTGCTCCTTCTCCGGTGGCCGCCGGCCCGACATGGCGCACGCGCATCTCGCGACTGGTCACCATCATCGCATTGAAGGCGTTCCTGGGAAGACAAACGTGCGCGCGCACACACGCAGGGAGAGAGTGGAGGGGAGGGGGGTATATGGGGCATCTGGGCAGCAGTACCGTCGGCATCACCAGCAAGCTTGCAGCAGCGCTCCGCGTGGGCTCAAGACCCGCACCTCGTCGCCGCAACCTTCTCATAGGCAGCCACCGTGGCCTCGTCGAGCATCGTCTCGCCGTACTCCCGCTCCAAGTCACGTACGAGCGCAAGGGCCAGGGAGCCGAGCAGATCACGCGCTTGCACAAACCGCGCCTTCTGCTCGGCCTCCGTCTCCAGCGCGAACCGTTGCGTGAGCTCCGGCACCTCCCATCGCCGCTGCACCCGGCACGCCTTGCGCAGTTCGTGCGGCCGCACGCGCATGAAGAGAGGCTCGCCCTCGTACAGATGATCCTGCAGCTTGCGCGTCGACCGCTCGTGGTAAATAGCGGGGTTGCGCGGACTCCACAACGTCCAGCTCTGCCGGCCGTCCGTTGTGTCCTGCGACACTGTCCAGTGCGCCGGCGTCGCCGATGCCAGCAGTGGATCGCAGAAATCCGAAGTGGAAGAAGCGCACGACGCCGACAACCCAGAAGCGCCCATGGAGCTCTGCTGAGCAGCTTGTGTGTCGGCGTAGCGCCGCTGATACCGGTCGCTTGTCCGCTCCGTGTAGGGGGCATCAACACTGACGTAGACGTCGTAAGTGTCGCGCTGCCGACGCACGCCAGCGAGCGAGGACGAGGACTGCCGGCTAACATCGATGCCCATTTCCGCCATGGTCGTCACGGCCAACGGATGCACGGTGCCGAGGTGGTGCACGCCCCCGCTGCACACAAACACGCGGCCACCAGTAAAGGCCCGCAAGAACGCCTCGGCCATCTGCGTCCGTGCCTGGTTCGTGACGCCAGCAACAACGATACCGCGGCAGCTGCTCATGCGACAGTGCTTGATGTGGCTGTGTTCCTGGTAGACCTGTGTCCGTGGGACTGCATGCCGGTGTGCGTAACACAGAGAGAGAGGGAAGCAGCATGCGAGGCCCATCACATCGAGACGTGAAAGTGTCGGGGGAGATGAGGGTTAAGTGGGAAGGTTGATGAGGTCAGAGATGGGAGCGGCTCCCCACGGCACACCTTCTCGGGCGCGCTCAGTGGCACGCGGACGAGGGCGAGGAGGGCGAAGGACGTGTGTTCATCCTGCACGGGGAGGCATTGTGAGGGGTGGGGAGAGGGGGGGCCAAGCGCACGAGCGAGCCGAAAGCATGCGCCCAAGAGGAGGGGGTGGCGTGGGCCAGTGAAGGTGCGGTGCTCCCACAAAGCCGCGACGAAGAAACGGTAGCGAGAGAGAAGCAGGCACAGAGAGACAGCGCGCCGTGGAAGCGATGCTGACGACGAGGAGGTCGATGGCGATGATGCATCCACTCCCCGTGTGTGTGTATGTATATATACGCCCGTCTCTGTGTGTATGTGTGTGTGAAAGAGAGAGTCTGTCCGTTCTTGAGGTGCGCGACGCTGATAAGAGAAAGGAGGAAGCGCTGATGAGGGAGGAGATGGCGGTCAAGTGGTGGTGATGACGACCGGAGCAGGTCCGATGCTCCACGCACCAAGAGATGGGGGGTTAGAACGTCTTATTAGGAAGCATCGTCCTTGATGCTGCTGTTGCCGTCGTCTGCGTCTTACACGATACTCACAGACCCCCCCCCCCAGCACACACACACACACACATACGTGCAGTGAGAGCTCTGGGAGAAGAGAAAGGAACCTCGTAAGCGGAGAAGGATGCTGAAGGGGAGGGTGCGCTGGAGAGCGCAACCGCACACGTACGGTTTTTTGTCATCCCTGGTCAGTCATGCCCTTCTCCTCGCGCTGCCAGGCGGCTCTATCCGTCCGCCACCCTCCTCTTGCTTAGGATCCGGTGTTCGGCAGTCGCACTGTGACGTCGATGTAGCCGGCCTTGATGGACTTGACCTTTACGACAGCACTCAGAAAAGCGTCTGTGCGGAGGTCTTCCATGACGGTGGGGTAGAGCGACTGATGGCCGTGCCTGCTGTGCTTGCCCTGCCCCGTCACAATGCGGAGGTGACCAATACGATGGCGCTGGCAGACGCGGACGCGACGGACCAGCACGTCATGCACCTCAGTGCTATGGAAACCGTGGAGGTCGAGGGTGCTTGTGGCATCTGTGCGCAGCCGCTCTTGCTCCAGGGCGAGCATCGCCAAGCGATTCAGGCGGTTGTACTCGAGACCGAGCCGACGACCCTCGCTGCTAAGGACTCTCGCCGTCCTGCCGTCCCCGCTTGAAAAGGCCGCGGTGGCCTGGCCCAGGACCCGGAGACGCTGCGTGTTCATCAGGTACGCCCGCTCCCGCACCCGCCGCCAGTCGCCGAACTCGAGTATCTCATTTTCCGCCGCTCGATAGGCGCTGTAGACCTCCGCGCTCGTTTCTTCACGGGTCTTCTGGACACCGCCGGCACCGCTGCTGTCGTCCCCTGCGACCGCTGTCGTCGCCGTAGCGGGATGCGGCGGCCGCCACTCCACCGTCGCCGCTGCAGCCATCTTTGCAGGCGCCGCCTCGACAGAGTCCAGTGAGAGCAGCTCCTTCGTCAGCGCGTTCAGCGCCGCTGTCGCGCGACTCCACTGACGGTCTGCGGCGCAGTAGGCGCTCCGCACGACGTCCGCGTCGAGGCCGGGGAACATCACGCACAGCTTCTCTACGCGGAGCTGATCGGCTGGCGTCATAGCCGCCGTGCTCCCGCTCCACATGGCTGACCGAGCCACATTCTCCTGCGCGCAGAAAAGTACATTGTACGCGTCGGCGAAGGCACCGTGGTGCTGCGACAGCACCGCCTCCACTGCAACCGGGTCGACTCCTGGGAAGAGGGAGATGAGTGTCAGGAGGGCGTTGTGGCGCTCCAGCGCCACTGCCGCAGCAGCGTCGTCCACCGCCGCCTCGCGCGCCGCTGTCTCCTCGGCCGCCGCCAACGCAAGTGCAGCAGCCACGTCGTTCACCTCGGCCGTTGTCGGGACGGCACCAGCGTGGGCAATAACGTCACTGGCGCGGATTGGGTCTCCGCCGCTCACGCGCAGCGCCTGCAGCACCACCGCCGGCTCAACATTCGGGAACACCTCAAGCAGCCCGAGGAAGACCTGCATCTCAGAGGCGCTGCTGAGGTGGTCGCCGTCGCCGTCGCCGTGGTGAGTCGCCACGGCATGGTCAACTGGCCGCAGTGCTTCGGGCAGCGCCGCCAAGTCCTCCACGGACGGCAGCGCTAGCGACGGTGCCCGGGCATCCGAAGACGTGTCTCGACCCGAGCCTGACGCCGATGCACTTCGCGAAGGGCCGCCCTGCAAGCGGCTCCTTGGCTTGTCGGTGTGCCGCGGCTCCTTTCGCTCGCCCGTCGCGTCCGCAGTCGACCCCGGCAGAGCGGTGCGAGCGAGCAACGCGGCGTGGTACTCCGCCTCCGTTTCGTGGCGGTAACGGCACTCGTCTGCGCTGTAGCGGCAACGGCGGTTAAGGAAGTGCACGCAAACGTCCGCGTCACGGTCAGCGTGGACGCAGGCGTCGCCGAACTTGCAGCTGCCGTACTGCGCAATGCACGGGTGACGTGCACGAGCGCGACGAGCAGTCGCCGTTGTTGGAGGAGAGGTCGTCGTCGATGATGACGGCAGTGGTCGCTGTGGAGGAGGGAGCTGCACAGGGCCAGCGCTACCCTTCACTAGATCGCGGAACGGTGTCGGATGCGCCACCAGGAGCGCTGCTGGGCCCGTTTTCGTTGCGCCACATCCTGCAGCGTCACCCTCCTCGCTGCCCTCAGCCTCCACCGCCTCGCCTTGGAACGCATACGGCGGCGACGACAGCATCGGCTCTGTGTACGATGGGACGGATCCGCGAATGCGATTAAAATCGGAGGCAAGCAGTGGCGGAGCGGCGAGCCGTCGGTGCGCCACGTCGCCACCGTCGCACTCACCATCATCGGCACGTGCGTGGGTGTCGGCCTGGTCGCCTATCGGCTCGGCCATCTGCACCTTCGACCCCATCCCATCCACGGCGCGCACGCGGTACATCGAATCACCGTTTCGCAGCACGGGCTCCGCGTCACCGTCCTTAGAGGCGCCCCACACATAATCGCGAACATCGACGCCTTCGATCGTGTGGCGATGGCGGCAGGAACTTCCGTACACGCAGCTGCCTTGAAAGTGCTGCACGCAAACGTCGCCGGGGAGATCCTTGAGGACGCAATACTGGCCGTACTGACACGAGCCGAACTGCACGACGCAGGGGTGGAGGCGCTCCCGCTGCCGGCGCATGGCCTCGACGGCGGGAGAAGAACTAGCGAACAGAGTCGACGTCGGCGGCGGTTTCGTTCGGTTCAGCGATGGGATGGCCGCTGAGGTCGTGCTGGTCGACGTGCGCGCTCCATCTATCCCGCGCGCTCGCGACTGCTGCTGCTGTTGCTGATCACGCTGCCGTTCCAGAATCCGCAGGGCTACCTCTACGTTGTTGCCGGCATCCTTGAGCGCTTGAGTAGCCTTGGCCTTCCCGAACCCCCTTGCTGTCAGGCGCGCCACGTTGTCCTGTTGACCGCTGCCGCCACGCTTCATCCTTCGGCGCTCAACGCACGTGCACACACGCACACGCACACGCACAGAAGCCGCGCCGTGAGGACTCACGGCTCTCGCTCTCTCGTCGGCCAAAACTCTGCCTCTCCCCCTGCTGAAGTCAGGGTATCTGCAACAGGCAACTGTTTGGGCTGGACCTGCTCTGTTACTGCTGCTTGTTATGCTTTCAAGTGACGACGCGAACTCAGCGGTGGGGCGTTCTCACGCGGCTCCGCGCTGCTGAGAAGGTCGCGAGCACCGAGGCCGGCAGAGGAGCAATGGAAGGAGTGAAAGAATGGATAAAGCAGATGGGGCGCGGCGTAGAGGGAGAGCGCGCGGGATAGAATGCCGCCGCCCCGCTCACACACACTCGCACACCACAGTGCGCGCCCCAGACTGGGATCGGCAGTGCGCCCATGCACAGGCGCGCGCGCGGGGGCGGGAGGAAAAAGGGTAGAGGGAGGGGGCTCGCAGTGCGAGACGGTGTCCTCGACCACCATCATCACCCCGCAGCAACCGACACTGACAGCAGCGGCACAACCGACAGGCGGTCGAACGCTTCATCGCGCACGCGTCCCCCCTCTTCCTCCTCCTCCGTTTCGTGTCGCTGTCTTGAGCCCTGCGCTGTTTCTGCGGAGGTGCACACCCTCAACTCCGCCTTGCCCCTGTGTATACGCCGTCAACCGCGGCACAAGAACGGCAGCCGTGTGCCATTTTTTGTTGTTTGTGGATGTACATGTGCATGCATAGGTGTGGGTGTGTGTATACTCGCGTGCATGAGACGTTGTCATCGCCACGACATCCCATCCGCCACCTCACAGAAACCCACCACCGAGGTGCGTGCCCACCATCACCAGAGAGCGCGGCACCGGTGCGCACACACAAGCGTGGCAGACGAAAACCACATCCATCGTCTGGGAGTGGGCGAGAAGAGAAAGGGGGTGCGAGATACTGGACGCTCATGATCCAACACCTCCACACCACCTTCGCCGGCACACAAACACCAGCAACATCAACACCACAACTTCCCTTCGGCATGTCGCCCACCAGCCACAGCCACTCCACAAGCTCGTTCAGCACAGCCGTCAGCGCAGGCACCTCGCCCACAAGCGGCAGGCAGCCGTCGGGCACAAGCGCAGCCCAGGGAGAAGCGCCCCTCTTGGGGGCGTCCCAGATTGTTTGGTCTTCCGCGTGTCCGTTTTCGCTGCCGCACACTGCGAGGTGGAGGCCGCTCTGCACCCCCCCGCCGCCGAGTGCTGCAGGCACCCCACCCCACTCTCATCGCCTGGTGCGAAGCAGCGCAAGACACACGCGCGCTGCAGCAGTGCGCCGGCTCGGTCATAGCAGCACGGCTCCTGCCTCAAACGCGACGACACCCACATACACACACATCGCCACACAGCCGCCCCTCCATCATGCCGGTCCCCACTCCCCCCACCTCCTCCCTGGGTGCGTCTCCCCGTCGCGGTGACACTCAGGCCCCCGCACCCCTCGCCGTGGGCCAGTGTGAGGGGCCGGCTGCGACACGCTCGAGCCGCGCTGACACGCTCCGCCCATCGCATGGACCGTGCAAGCCTGTGCTCACTGTCGCGGGTGGCTCGGACGCAGCGCCATGCACGACATGGCCGCCGGCATCCGTGGCGCTACGTCGCGCCGACCTCGCCCAACGCCGTAAGGGCCCAGCCCTGTCAGCACCAGAAGTGGTTCGGCGTTGGCAGGGATAGAGGGTGAGGGGGCTGCCGGGCTTCCGTACACAGAGAGAGCGGGGGTGGAGGGGGGGGGGCGCTGGACCCTGGGATGCCACGCATGGAGGTGCGTGCCTTCCGTCATCGCGGGTCGGAACTGTCGCGTTGAGCATATAAAACGGCAGCGGCTCCGTGAACGAAATTTGAATGTAGTGGGGTGTCACGACGGAGCGAGCACGCACATCAGCAGCTGAAGTCCGTGCTCAGAGCCTGCGGGCAGTAGACGTGAACGCGCAGGACATCCATGCAGTCGGCGCGTCCGAGGCAGTCCTCACAGTCATGGCACGTGCTCGTGTGCGACAGATCGACGGCGATCACCATACGCTCACCAAGTGCCTCGGTTCCCGCACCTGCATCGATGCAGTGGACGCCGCGCTGGACATAGGAGCCGTGCCATGCGGCTCATCAACCGATTTCCTTGAGCTGAGAGAAGCCTATGGAAATCCGCTGTGCAAGGGCCAGTACGTGTATCCAGAGCGCTTGCGTTGGCCGTGGCGGACGAGCCGTGGAGTGTGATGTCGTCCGCCACGTCCTAGCGCGCGTGCGCGTCACTGGAACGGTGCGAAGCCCCGCTCGCGGAATGTGCGGCGTGCAAAACGGCCGGTCAAGCATTGTGGGCCCGACCGTCATCCATGGCCGCAGCAGCACCAGTGGTGTTTTGTGAGGCGTGCCCGGGCGTGGATGCGGGACGGACGGCGGGATTCCGGCACGCAAGGCGTTGGAAGAGGGAGGTGGAGTGTGGAAGGCGAGGAAGGGGCGGCGGGCGCGAAGCAAGCGAACGGTAATAGAAAGCGCGCACGCCCTCGCTAGTTCGCCGAGGGACGCAAAGGAGGGGGCGGGTGGGTGGTGGATACGGATCAGCCCGGGTGAAGCGCGGAGATGAGGCTGCCCACCACCACCACTTCCTTGCTCACGTGCGCTGAGAGTTAGAGAGAGACACACACAAGAGCGAAAAGCTGCACCGTCGTGTACGCTGTGGCGTACGTGAGTCGCTTCTCCTATCGCCGCGTACGCACCGCACCCCGCACCCTTTTCCGTCCTCGGCGCGCATTTCTGTGCGTGCGTGCACAATCGAGAGTGTGGTGGAGAAGAAGTAGGTGGCGATGCGGCGCTGGCCGTGTGTGTGTGTGTGTGTCCCTGTGCGTCCTTTCCTTCCCAGCTGCCTTCCATGAGTTGTGCGCCTTCTTGAGGTGCAGAGAACTCAGAGACGCAGTGAGACAAAGACCCCTCGGACTAGCAGAGCGAGAGCGAGAGAGAGGGGGAGCACGACGCCCGAGGCGGAAGGAAGCGTCGCCGTTGTCGCTGTCGGCGGACAGACAGGCACAGACAGTGAGATGATGTCCGTGGTAGGGAGGGAGGAGGTGGGGCACCGCGGTGTTGCAAGTTGAGGTGTGTCTAGTAGTACATCGGGGCATCAACGGAAACAAATCAAAGAAGACGTTGAGAACGAGAGAAGAGAGCCCGTGAGGGGGCGCAGGAGGGGCCGGTGGCGAGCCGCACGCGGTTCGGATGGAGGCAGCACACACAGGACAAGAGAAGAAACTTACCGACGCGGTGACAAGCGCCTGCCATCACGCACATGCAAGGCAGCGACGACCCACGGTTCCGCACACACACAAACATATATAAGCGTTCGCCTACTGCCCTCCCTATCTCTCGCCCACTGCCCTCCCTATCTCTCGCCCACTCTACCCACCCATCTCCACCCCGCACACCTGTGCGTGCAAGCGAGCGCCGCCACGGGCTCTCCACCCCTTGTGGGAGGTGCTGCCGCTTCCATACTGATCGCTGTTGTGCCGTCCCACGCCCGCCTGCCATTCGTTCGGCCTTGAGCAGGCCCGACTCTCTCTCGGATCGGCACCCAGGCCCTTAACCCTCCTCACCCTCTTCTCCTTACACACTCGTGTCAAGCACTTCACAGTCGGTGATGACAATGGACGCTTTCGGGGCCTGGTTGTGACGCACCTCGACCGCGTGGATCGCATCCACCACGTGCATGCCGTCCATGACTCGACCAAAGGCAACGTACTTGCCGTTCATCCAGGACATGGGTCGAAGCGTGATGTAGAAGGCAGAGCTGTTCGTGTGCGGGCCGTCGTTGCACATGCCTAGAATGCCAGCCGCATCGTGGGGGACGGCGTACGTCTCATCGGGGAAGCAGCGGCCGTAGCACGAGTACCCGCCATTGCCGGAGTGCGCACCGGTCACATCGCCCCCCATCACCCACGCATCCTTTAAGGTGCGGAAGAAGGTAGTCCCCTTGTAGCCGATGTGCTGCGACGGCGGCGGATCGAATACGCTGCTGTGCGCAACGGTGTTGCCTGTGGCAACCGTGGTGCCGCGGCACAGCTCGCAGAAGTTCTTGCACGTCAGCGGAGCCACAGTCGCGTACAGCTCAAACCAAACCCTCCCCACCGCCACGCCGTCCACTGACACGTCCATCCAGCAGTACTGTCGGCCACGCGATGCGAGGAAGGCACGCCACGCGCTCTTGCCTTGCGCGGTGTAGTAGTCCTCCGTGGCGTCGGGCTTATAGTCCGTGTGAGTAGCGATGTTGTGCAAGAAGGTCTCTGCAGTAAGAAGGCGCTGTGGCTCGCTATCGCTGCCGTGCTGCTCCACCAGTACCGAGGCCGGTTCGGCAGCAGCCGCGGACGCCGTGGTAGCTGGCCCACCGCTCTCACAGAACGAGGTGTCTGTCGGCTGCTGCTGGGACGGCAGCTGCCCCGCCGACGCCCACGCAGCCCGCCGCTCGGCAAAGTCTCGTGGAAGCTCTAGTTTCACTACGACGGCATAGGATTCCGGGTACTTGTCGTTCACGTGCGCCGCCGCCTCTGCACAACGCTGGAAGTCCGCCGCCGTGACCAGTCCGTAGACGGTGAACGAGGTGACGCCCTTCATGGTGGTTCGTGACGATGATAGCTGCCCAGATACACACGAGAGCACGCAGAAAGAGGCGCTGGGGCGGCTGTGATGGCCGTGAAAGCGAGAGAAGGCTTGCGGAGTGGGCACGAGTGTGTCAACCACTGGCGTGAAGACTGGTACCCGTTCCTTTGCCAGTGCGCGCGAGAGAGAGAGAGCGAGAGGGAGAGAAGAGGGTCAAGGTGTGGAGGAGCGAGGGAGGGACCGCGCCACCAACGACACACACGCATGGACCGGCAATCCAAAATACGGAGAGGCGTGTGTAACCGTGCCGCGAAACACCGAGCCGCACGACGCCGAAGAGGTCTGGACGGAAGGGCCGCACCCCAACTTGGCTTCGCCTCCACCCCCTGTTTAGGCGCTACTGTGGCGCTGGAGACGCTGAGGAAGCTCTGTGGGGCCAGACGGCAGACTTCGTCCCAGCTGCTGGCCGTCTTCCCAGCGAGGAGACGGCGATGATTCATCAAAGGTGTGACGTAGCGGGAAAAAGGGTAGCAAGCCGGACTGCGTCGTCGGCCGTGCTGGACGCAGCGGGAGGAGAGCCCCTTCGGCCCGTCATGCCGTGTTGAGGAGCGTCCGTTCGCGATGAGCCCCCCCCCTCCCCCTCAGTTGGCGAGGCAGACGGATCCAACGGCGCGCATATTTATGTGTGTGTGTGCGGAAGGGACTTTTGCGGCAAGAGTCGCACGAGGGCGTTGGCGGCACATTTTTCTCCCGTTGTTGCCGCCTTGAATGTACTCGCGCCTGGGCCTCCTCCTCCGCCCCTGTGTTGCTGTTGTTTAGGTGAGGGCCTCCGTGCTTCGTGATGACGGCGTCGCGTTCGGTCGACCGGTGCTGGCTAGCGCGTGCCCACGCTGCGGCCTCCGGCTCAGCGCAGAAGGCTTCGGCTATTCCGTCCACTAAGGGCCTCGTCTTTGGTCCGAGGGGCGCCGAGAACGAAACGCCGTCCGTGCCGCGCTTGCGTCACGAAGAAGTCGAACGCCGCCTTCAAGGCGTGCACGCTGTCCTCGTTGTTCGGGCTGCTGATGTCCCGGGCGAACGCGGTGTTGTATTCGGTCGATAGGTTGCTGGAGGCAGCCTGCATGGTGCATCCTCCTAGCTGGAAAACGCTTCACCTTCATCACCTGGTAAGCCATCATCTTCCGGCTCGCAAAGGTCTCGCCGCCCTTGAGGAGAAGGTGCCGTGTGCAGCAGCCTCGCGTTGCCCCTTGTTGCTGCCGCCCACCCACAGCGCCACCAGACCGCGGCAACGTCGGGGTCACGGGCCCCACAGCCCCGCTCCGCGCAGCATCGAAGGATTCCGGCAAAGGGCGGTTCTGTGATGGGCATGCGGCTTGCTGGCCGTGTTGACGCGTGGCGATGCGGTCGATTCCCGGCACAAGCCGCTGCGCCACGTGGTGAAGAGCAGTGCCGTCTGCCTGGGATAGCCCGTTCCTGCTGAGGCGCTCAGAGGGCATCTTGCGGATGGCTGGAAGAGCGTCTGTAGGCCGTCCTCCGGTGTGAGGCGAGCCGCGATGGAGCTTGTTCTGCTTGCGGCGAATCCCGTCGCTGAGCGTACCCATGTAACGCTCGGGGTCAACGCCCCCGGGGCTTGGCAGAGGAGGTGGGGGCGATCCCCCCTCCCTCCTTAAGGTGAAGGATTTCGATATGAGAAGGCAGCCTCTCCCTAGATCCCCCCCCGATGGACCCAGGGAGGATGGGGTACGGCCTGCCACCTGTGCAGTCTTCGGGTGATCTATGCAAACATGAGAGAGAGGGTATGCCGGCTGTGCTGCGCCAGCCCGTGCGTGGGGGCTGTCGTTCGGGTCCAACCAGACGAACTCGGCTCGGGTCGGGGCCCCGTTTGTACGAGGAACGTCATCGCCGAAGAGTGGATGCTGGAGCCGCTCCCTGAGGAAGGTGCTTGCGAGGGGAACAGAGGGTAGAGAGGGGCGGGGTGCAGTAGTGGTGCGCGAAGAAGGTCTCCTGTCCTTCCATGAGACGGCGGGCAGCTGCTCACGGACTGGCTGGGGAAGGCACAGGAGGTCGTAACGGCAGAGTGCGATGGGTGGACGGCTGCATCCACTGCCCAAGGCGAGACTTACTTCCCCGCCGCATATGCATGCACGTGACAGTGAGCTCGGCAGCTACGCAAAGAGCTGGAAACACAGCACGGAGGAGATCCAGCAGAGGGAGGGAGGCGGGGGACGCAGCCACCAACCGAAGGGGACGCCACACAACTACATTGAAACAGAAGAAGAGCGGCCTCTTACGAGCCGCGAAACACGTATGCGCTGGCGCGTGCTTGTGCGCAGGGGTGCGAGCCGCCGCCGCCGCCGTTGTCGTGGTCGTTGTCGTCGGTTTCGTTGTCGATGCTGCTGCTGCTATCCTTTTAGCATGGCTGCCTGTGCCGCCGTCCTCCTCCCCAAGATGTTGGGCGTGTCTGCTCTGTGTCTGCGTGTCTACCGGCGTCAGAGGGAAAGAGAAGGGGAGGGGCGAGAGAAGAATGAAAAGAGTCAGGCGAGCAAGGGGCGAGCGAGTGCAGTCGTGAGGAGATGCTGCACTGGCCCGCGTCTTCGCCTCTACACCCTCCCTCCCCCCCTTTCAGTCTCCAGCTCAGCTCCTCGATGCACAACGACAGCAGGACCTTCAGAGAAAGACGGAAGAGAGTGGGCTGCGGTGATGGAACGACGCAGCCGTCTGCAGACATGCAATGCACGAAGGTACGAGCGCAGCGAATCTAACAACATGAGCGCTATCCATCATGTGCCGTGTGCCGTGTCCGAGTGTATGCCTGCTTCAGCTGCGTTCTTCTGTCGCGTGCAACGAGCACGGCCGCACGGTGACTTGACTCCACGAGCGCGACGCTGCGACGGAGGCACGCGGGTCTCTACCCACCATCAGCCTAGCATGCACGGGTGAGTCCTGTATCGTCCCTGTGCGAGAAGCCGTAGCAGTGTAGGGAGAGAGAACACGCAGCAACGACGAAGCAATGGCCACACCAACGCACGCGGGCATGCGCACCGACAGACCTGTATGGTCCAACGCCTCGGCACGGCGACTTTGGTGTTTGCTCTTTCCTTGGTTGGCGATCAACTCGTACGTGTGTGTGTGTGTGTACGACCATACCGCCCGCACGTCTATCCGCCCATGACGCAGCAGACGCCAACCTCACCCCGCTCGGCAGGCCAAAGGCACCCAAAACGAAGAAGAGTGTGTTATGCGTGATTGCCATTCTCGGAGAAGTTGCGAAGCCGCTGCTTCAGCAGGGAGTAGCGGGCCTTGCCCTCGGGGCCGCCGTTGCAGTACACGCTGAGCCCGCTCCCTAGCAGCGCTGGCGCGCCGCCAGACACTACCGTGAGCGACAGGACTGCGGACGCGAGCCAGTAGTGGGTGCGCAGGAGTTCCTCGATGTCGTCTGTGAGGGTGTGATCCACTGGAGGGGCTTGAAAGCTCCACTTCAAGCTGCCCCACAGCCCCGAGAAGCTGCCGCTGCTGCTGGACGTGGTGATAGTGGCGGCATGGGCACCGGTCTTCTCGCCAGTGAAGGCGTCGTAGAGGATGGGGTAGGTGTACTGGGTGATGCTCAGGCCACCCACAAACTGAAAGAGAATCTGAGGCGCCGTGCGGTACATCAGCGCCGGGAGAGGAGAACGCGGTTCCTCTGCGAGTGCCCTCGGCGCGTCTTCCAGTGAAGCGATGCGAGGCGTGAGTGCACACCAACACGTATGGAAGGGCTGGCAAGCTGTTTCTATGTGAGGGGAGAGGGGCGTGAGTGTCGATGCGCAGCAGCACCAAGACAGGAAAGAGGATAAGCAAGCGCATCGGCACTTCACGGGTGCAGCGCAGGTGCAGGCGGCGAACATTTCCAGTAGGGCAGAAGACGGACGGACGGACGGACGGGGCCACATGGAGACCCGCAACCGCGTCCACGACCACGCGCAGAGGACGATCGCATGATACCATGGAAACGAGCACACTAGGCAGCAGAGAAGGTGCGAAGCGGCGTTGCTTGCGTGCCCATGTGCGTGCGTGGCTCATGTCGGCTCTTCTTTTCCGTTGGGGGCATACAAAACGTGTGAGTAGCGAAGTGAGCGTTCGACGACGCACTCGTGCGAGTACGCGAAAACACAAGGTGGGGGAAGCCGTCTAGAAGGTCGTTCTTATGCACGCACGCACACATGCACGCACCCGCCACCCACAACCACCTGCCGTGCACGCACAGGGGCGTAGAGGAGGGTGCGAGCATCGAGTGCGGTGAGGAAACCGAAAAGAAGAACGGGAGAGAAAAGGAAGCATGGGCAGCGCTGCACACAAAAGGGTCGACGGAGGCGAGACAGGGTGACAGAGGGGGAGGGGCGCCGGGAGCAAACCCATCCACACTTCTCAAAAGCTAGAGCGGCAGGATGCGAAGTCGGCGGAGCTGCAGCCATCGCTTGCCCGCCCCCGTGCCACGGCTGCTGCTGCTGCCGACNAAACGGCGTCGTCGGCGTGCGCAAGCGAGTCGCCCAGCAGGGATAATGGCGACGGCACCATCTCTGCGTCATCGCCTGCAGTCACCTCTGTCGGACGTGGGGCCGCCAGTGATGCGCTCGTGCAGCCCTCAAACTGGCTCATCAGTGGTGTCGTCGTCGTGGCACGGCTGGCAGGGAGAAGCGACGGAAACGGCGAGTTACTGCGATGCTGGGTGCCCCGCAGCACGGCCACCGGAGATGTCGCCGGCATGTTCATGCGTGCAGCCGCGTCGAACGCCTCCACAGGATTCGCGGAAGCGCCGCAGCCCTCTGTGGCGACATGTACGGTGGCAAGCGTATCCTCTATGTCGACGCGGCGGCGCCGAGGAGCATCATCGTTGCTTCCTGCGCCATCTGAGCGGCTGCGCACGCGCGCCAGCGCCTGCTGGGACAGCGATGCTTGCGATGGCGGTGGCGAGACAGAGCCTGAGCGCCACGTGCGCTCCGGCGAGGCCGAAGGCGAGTGCGCCAGCTGCGCTTCGTCGCGGCCCGCCGCGTCCGCGTCCACCGCCTCCGTCAGCACGCATGCGTTGTCGCTTACGTCATACACACCGTCGATCCTTCGGAGCTCCTCGCGCAGTTGCGCGCGGACGCGCCCGGGGTGCAGCAGCTCCAGTTGCTCCGCTGTGCTTCTCTGCTCACCGTCGTCCATGGCAAACATGTTGCGCAGCTGCAGGCGCGTGAAGTATCGATAGAGCTCGCCACCAGCATCCGGTGTCGGGGGCCGGCGGCCCTCTCCGCCGCCGCCGCCGCAGCCCTTCATGGACTGCAGTGCTGCCATGCGCTTGAAGATTTGGTTGCGGTACACCTTCTCCTCAACCGTGCCACACGTTACCAGGCGAAAGACAACAACGTCGCGCCGCTGGCCAATGCGGTGGACGCGGTCGATGGCCTGGGCATCCGCAGACGGGTTCCAGCTGATGTCGAGCAGCACCACCGCCGAGGCGGCGTTGAAGGTGAGCCCGACGCCGCCGACCTGCGTCGTGAGCAGACATACCCACACGCCCGCGTCGTTGTTGAAGCGTTCCACCTCGGCGCAGCGGCGCTCGCTCGGCGTGTTGCCGTCCACCTGTGTGTGCGTCAGCCGCCACTCCTGCAGGAGGAAGCTGAGGAGGTGCAGGAATCGCCTTGAGCGCGAAAAGACGAGCGTCTTGCGCTGCTCCGAGACGCAGCGCCGGAGCAGCTGCAGCGCCACCCACAGCTTCGCGCCGCCAAAGACATCGCCCATCTCTGCCACTGGCGCCTTGTACGGGTTGCGCGAGAGAGCCGCTGCGAAGGCCTCGTCGAGGAGGCTCAGCCAGGGATGGTTGCAGATCTGCGACAGCATTGTAAGTAGAAGCAAAGGATTCGTCCGCACAGTGGCGGCAGCTGACGTGTCACCACCGCCTAGGCTGCTCTTTTCCATGACCACACCATCCTCATCAGTGGTGCCCTCCGTCAGGTCCACGTCCGCAGCGCCTTCACGCGCGGAAGCCACCTCCTTCGAATCCAAGAAGGCCGCATACAGCTGCTGCTGCACGTCTGTCAAGCGCACCCACACGACGACGTCCTCCTTGCTACTCGACAGCACTTGAGCGGCGACGTCCTTCTTCTCCCGGCGAAGCATGAAAGGGCGGATGGCGGCCTGCAACTTCGCTAGCTCGCTCGAGGCGGCCTCGCGCTGTGCCGCGCTGGCGTCACGCTCGTTGCCGCGCAGCAACGTCGCGCTGACGGCGTTGAAGTTGGACTTGTCCATGTCGAGTATCGACCCATCGAGGAAGCGGAAGATGCTCCACATGTCATCAAAGGTGTTCATGAGTGGCGTGCCTGTCAACGCGATCTTGTGACGCGCCGCAAGGGTCAAGGCGCTCTTGAAGACGCAGGTGTTGGGGTCCTTTATGAGGTGCGCCTCGTCCAGCACAACGTAGTCCACGAGGGTGACGCTCATGTCGGCAGCGTCCTGCCGCAGCACGCCATAGGTCGTGAGCAGCACACACGGCAGTCCATAGCGCAGCTTCCTCCACCGCGCCTGCCGCTTCTTGCGAGGTTCATTGTGGATGACCTCGACGACTCGCGTGAGCGACGCGCCGCCCCACTCGGCGAAGGCGGCCGTCCATATGGAGACTAGCGTCGGTGGGACGACAAGAATCGTTGTCTTGATCATCTGCCGCGCGTAGAGCTGGCCAAGAAAGGCGGCCACCTGCACCGTCTTGCCGAGACCCATCTCATCTGCCAGGAGACAGGCGCGGGACTTGCAATGGCGAGAATAGAGCCACTGAACGCCTGCGCGTTGGTGCGGGTAGAGTCTTGCGTCCACGTCTGGAGGGAGGGAGAAGGGCGGCCCTGACGTGGGCGGCGGCGGCGACGTCTCAGTAAACGCTGACGCTGCACACCGAGCGTTCTGCTCGTCGTCTGAATCGCTGACATTGCGATGACAGCGGCTGGCGCTCACGTTACCCGCCTTCGTCGTCGCCGCCGCCGTGTTCACGCGCGTCTCCTGCAGCGTGCCTGCACGCGGCTCCCGGGATACCACGTGCGGGGATGTCGGAGAGGAAGAGGTGGTGGCTGCGGCTGTGATGCAGCAGCTGGACTTGGCGACGTTGCCGCGCGGCGCGGACGGCGTCCAAGAGAGAAGATCGTCCAGGAGGTCGTCGTGCTCCATGTGGCCTTTGGTATCTGTAGTTGGTGCGGGGGACGGAGGGCACGGCTGTCAGGCACGACCGTGAAGAGGGCGCTCCTTATCGATGACCGCAGCCAAAGTGAGAGGGCGACAGAGACAGGCAGGCAGACCGAGTGGGGAGGGGGGGGTGAGTGGGGAGGGGGGGGTGAGTGGGGAGGGGGGGGGGTGAGTGGGGAGGGGGGGGGGGGGCGTGCAGCACAGCAAACGATCACGTAACGCATTATCAAGACCAGCAGCGGCGCGTGATGCAGCGCACCCACCGTCGTCATGGGCAAGGCGGCAGGCAGCGGCCCTGAAGTGGGTTAGCGTTCCCCTTTCCATCGCCCCCGCCCTTGTCTTTTCGTTGTGGTCGTCGTGCGTGCGCGTGCGAAGCGGTGCCCTGATGGAATATGCTCGGGCACAACGCTCACCGTATGTGCATGGCAACGTGTGTAGCAGATGTATCGGTGCGCGCTGATACGCGTTTTACGTATGCGTGTGCGTGTCTGAAGACCGTGTGCTCCGCTTGCGCGGGCATCTCTTCCCCCACCCTCCCCCCAACTCCCACCCTGCGGCGCCATCCAGTGGGTGATTTACGTGCATGACGTCACCCCGAACCTCCTCCCCGCTACCCGGGCTCGCTCTTGCTACTGGCTTCATTGGCCGGGGAGAGGGAGGCCAGCGGCGGAGAGTCTGGGCAGGAGTAGCGGCAGTGATACAGGCACACACCTACACGCGCGCGCGCTTCCACGGCGCAGCAACAGACATACACGTGAAACACCACCGCCGTGGAGCGCCGCTGCCTCACCTTCAGCCGCCGTCCTCGCTGATGGGCAGCAGGCCGTTGTCGCGGATGTAGGAGGAGCGGATGTGCAATGTCGACCCGCGGAAGCGATGTACCCCGTAGAGGGCGTTCAACTCTATCGTCGAGGCGATCACCCGCACCTCCTCCCCGGCGCCGCCCTCGAGGAAGAGCCCGTTGCCGCCGTTGTTCATGACGCTCGACCCCTCCAGAATGCCCACGCCACCCTCGTAGACGACGACGCCGTCCGTCTTGTTCTCCTCCAGCGTCGACTCGTGCACGTAGAAGGAGGACTGCAACACACGCAGTCCCGCCTCGCTCTTCTTCACCTTGGACTGCCGCACCTCGACGCTGGCGCCATGGTGCACGTAGATGCCTGCGAAGCCGCAGAGCGAGATGAGGCACAGGTCCAGCGTGGCGTGCGTGTGCGGCCCGGCAATGACGACGCCGCCGCCAGCGCCACCGTAGAAGTGGCAAGCCGTCGCCTGCAGTGCTGCGCCGTCGCTCACCGAGAGCAGCGGCAGTGGGGGTGCGGTGGAGAACGAGGAACGCGGGGCAACGGAAGCTGCGGCGCCCACCCGTGCAGCGGCCTCCGCCTCCGCCCAATCTCCCTGCACGAGCACGATGCCTTTCAACTCCACCCGACTGTAGGCGCCGCGGATGCGGAGCGCCGGCGCCAAGTCCGAGGAAGGCCGCAGCACCACCGCGGCGCCCGGGTACGCGCTCGTCAGCTCCACGTGTCCGCAGCCCTCCAGCACCAGCTCCTCATAGTACACGCCAGGCTGCAGCACGACGCAGTCGCCACTTCGCAGAGCCGCGCACGCGGCGGTGTAACGGTTGGACTGAGAAGACGGCGTCCACGTGTGCACTCGCCTGCGTGCGAGCGGCGACGGCGGCGATCGCAAGACCAGTGCACCACCGTGCATGGGCGGAGAGGTCGGGGGCCGCGGTGGCGTGGCAGCGGGAGAGCGTGCGAGAGGTGAGGAAGAGCTGCGTTGGCCAGCAGGCGTCCTCATCGTCGTGGCCGCAGCTGACGCACGCGGCACCGCTCCTCCTCTGCTATAGCGCGGCTGGGACGGCGTGTGGGGCGAGTGCCCGCTGCGCCTGCCCTTTGGCGACGTCAGTGGCGAGACGGTCGTCGTGCGGTACGTCGGAGAGCGGCTTCCGCCGCCGCGATCACCAACGCCAGTCACGCGCTCCCCGTCCCGCCATGCCGCCCGCGGAGGAGGAGAGGCGGACGACGATCGCAAGGGCAAGGTGGAAAACAAGGGAAGCTGGCGGATGCCTCGCACACATGAAGAGCGCCGATGGTGGCTGGAGACCGTTGCATCGGCGTGGTCCACATCGCGACTGTGGACAGGAGCAGCGGCGGCAGCAGACGGTGTTGGGGAAGACGCTGCACAGTGCACCGGGACGGGCACGATCGTGGCCGGGTGCTCCATATGGGTCTTCGACGAGGAGGCACTGATGTCAATGCCGCGCGCCGCGCGCTCAGCGTTGCCGCCATGACTGCTGCCACCACACCAGCGATTATGCCCGTGGCTACCGCTGCCGTGGGGAGGCCCGCCGGCGCCACGTCGCATCTGCTCGGCGTTGTCCTTCCTGCCGCAGGTAGTGTGGTCGCCGTGGTGCGGCGGTCGCTGCGGCACTTCGACGGCAGCTCGGCGCTCCTGCGACTGGGGAGGCGCCCGTGACGGCAATGGGCCCTCGGACGTCGTCAACGCTGCGTCTGCCAGATGCTCCTCCTCCTCTGCAAGCAGCAGAAATCGGCTGGCGCACTGAGAGAAGAAGTTCAAGAAGACGGCGGTGTGTCGCAGCAGCTCGGCTAGCTCCCTGCTGTTGATGCTGTTGTTGTATCTGCCATCATTTCGGTCGTTGTCCACCTCGAGCGCCGACGCCTCACGGCTCTGACGCCACGGTAGCCGCGGAGTTCGCGACGCCGGTGACGGCGCGGGCGCAGACAGCATCGCCATGCGCTCGGCCAGCCGTCCAACGTCGACAGAGCGCAGCTGATCAATCAACTGCACCATTTCGCGGTGGCGTTGGTGGCGCGCTGCAGCAGCGGCAACGGCGGTGGCCGTAGTGGAGTGCTCCGTCGCAGGGCTGCCGCTGCATGAGGGAGTGATGAGAGCTCTAAATGCCGCCGCAGGCGCCGCGTCACCAGATGCGCTCTCCGCGCATGGCGCATCAGCAGTTCGAGACGGCGAAGGAGCGGGAGCGGGTGTCGACGAATCCGTCTCGTCCACCGCAGCAGGTGCAGCAGCTGCTGCTTCGACTGTTCGAGAAGTCGTCTGCCGCGGCAGCACCTCTGCCCACGACACAGCGGAGCCGCCAGCGAACGATGAGTCGGTCGACACACCGTGGCGAGCGTACTTCTCTCGCAGTGCCGTCATCATGGCGTGCTCGCGCCCTTTGAAGCGCTCCGCAATCTCCTCGATATCCTTGAGGCGCCGTGGGTTGTAGGTGCGGTAGAGCTGCGCCAGCTCCTCTCGCACATCCATGGCTACGCCCTTTTTCAGTCGCCCTGCATCAAAAGACAATGTAAGTCTTAGCCGATCTATCTCTAGCGTCAAGTAGTCGTGCACGTGTTGTTTGCTCGTGTGTCGATGTATGCGTGTGTGTGGTGTGCCCATGCGCGCACACACACACACACTTGTCTGTGCGTGAGCGATGGACAGAGGTCGAGAAGAGATGCGCATGAGGGAAGCGGTGTCACGACGGTGGAAAGCATCCACAGAACGGCACATGCAGAGACCAGACACAGACATAGATGCAGATGCACGCGCAGTGGCAGCCATCCCGTAAGAAGGAGCGCCACATCTTCTCTCTCTCTTGTGCGAAAACGACGTCCATGAGAAGGGGAAGAGGTTCAGCGGACGGGTCACACACGCACCGTACACACGTCAAGCACACCCGCATGCAAGTGAAGCAACGCGACGCTGCATCAGTACGCGCGTGTCTGTGTGTCTCTCTTGGCGGGTGGGTGGGTGTGTGTGCGCGCGCTCGCACTTGTGAATGGGGCCATTCTTCAAGCGCGTGAGGTGGTGCAGGAGCATGACAACGACGAAGACGACAATGATAACGGGTGGGCACCTCCGCAAAAGTGGGCGATGGCTGTAAAGAACGCGGGCACCCGTGTGTGAGAGAGAGACGCGCTAGCGAGTGCGTGGAAGGGGTGCGTGCATGCGGATGAGCGCGTCGGGGGGGGGGGGACATCGAGGGAGGCAGCGGGAAGGAGCAGAGGATAGCAACGCCAGCAGCCACTCTCACAAACACGCACACGCGCACACACGCACACATATACATATACATAGGCGAACAGAGAGAGACAGCAGAGACAACGAAGCAGTGGCGCCTTCCGACCCGCCATACTGGTTGGCAGAGCATGTGCAGACGACATGGAACAGCAGGCAACACTGAAAAACAAAGACGAGGCGGAAGCAGTGCATCCGTGTGCAGGTCTTCCCTCCCCATACATGCTCACGCCGGCCCTGGAAAAACTGAAAGAAGAGAAAGAGACCGTGGACGTACACAGCAATGAGGAGAGAGGCAGGGGTTGCTGTCGGAGGTACGCCGTGTGGTTCTCTCCCCAATGCCTTCCCGTTGTCTCTCGCCCTCTATATGGAATCCACGCGCCATTACGTGCATCGATGTGTGTGTGTGTGCGTGTGTGTGTGTGTGTGTGTGTTTGTGCATGGGTGCACGCATCATCCCCTTTCCAGACCTCACGCAAGCAACTGCCTGTCTCTCGCTCTTTGAATCTATAACTCTATCGCAAAGGCAGCGCATACCAGCACGTCCCAACCCCTTCCTCCATCCCCTCAGCAGCCACCACCGCGCAGCAGCAGAGCTAGTCGCGAGCGCGCTAGCACAGCGGCATGAAGAGAGTCCCTTTGGTGTTGTACTTGTTGCGTGTCGTCTCGATCTGCCGCAGTTCCTCCTCGATGGCGCGCCGCCGCTGCTGGATCGACTGCGTGTCGAAGCGGATGGGAATGCGGGCCAGCTGTCCCTCCAGCTCCTGCTGCCGCTCGTCCAGCTGGCGCAGGGTGTCTGCCTTCTCCTCCTCCGAAACGCGGCGCTGACCAGCAGGGATGAGAGAAAGTTGCCGCTGCTTCTCCGCCTCTGCGGCGATCGCCTCCTTCTCTGCCGCCAGCTCTGCCTTGCGTTGCTGCAGGTATCGAGGAACCCGTGCCCGGTTCGGTGCGACCACCCCACATGATGCCGCACCACCTGAGATGTCCGAAGTGCCGCCACCACCGCCGGACGCCGCACGGGCCCCTGGCGCGCGCGGTGGCCCAAGACGCCCCGACGAGCCAATCGGTGGCAGCGCGCCGTTGACACCACGTCTGGCGACATGCGAAGCGGCCGACGTGGATGCAGACGCACCGGAACGCGGACCTATGTGGGAGGTGGAGTTAGCAGCGGTATCCTCTCGGTAGCTGAAGGACCGGCTCGCCTCCTCGTCGCACTCCCGCACGTACACGCGAATCTGCACCTCGTCGGATGCGCCACGGCTGCCACTCGGCGCAGCGGCACCACTGCCAGCTCGTCCGTAGCCGTGCGAGCTGACGTGGTCGTATTGGGCCTTTGTCCGCCGCAGTTCCTCCTCCTCGCGCCGTGCCACCGCGTCGTCCTGCATGCGGCGCTGCCGGTTGAGCGCCTCCTGCTCACGAATCTGCATCCGGTTCAGCTGCGCCGCATTTTGAGGCATTTTCATCGCCAGTGCGTCTCTCGTTCGCATAGAGTAAGAGGTTCAGCACACGTACACAGAGAGAGAGTGGCGACGGCGGCTTTCCTCGTCCGTCTTTTGGGAAAGGGAAGGAGGACGGATACGCGTCTGTCTGTCCGTGTGTGTGGAGGAAGCGAAAGAGGAGGACACAGGAGGGGGAGGAATGGTGCGCGCGCGCGCGTTGAGAGTGTGGGCTAGACTGTGCGGTGGAACTAGAGAAGCGAAGTGGCTGCGCATACACGTCTGTGCGTTCGGGGTTTGCACATGTGTGCTCGTGTAGTAGTGGGCATGTGACAGGACGGTCGGGAGGTCGGGAGAGAGATGGCGATGACCAAGAGACCGTCTCTCTCCATCCTCCATCCTGAAATAGCACGTGTTATGATGAGATGGTGCGTCGAAATCCGCACAGTGTGCACATCAACGAAGCCTGCGAGAAAGGGTGGGTGGAAGGCAAACACAACAGCAGCGGCGCCAACAAGAGATGCATAGGCATCCATACAGCCAGTATGCGCATCTGTATTTCGCTCACCAACCGCTTCTTCCCATCCTCCTCCGCTCTCACCGACATCCCGCACCGCCGCTTTTCTCTTCTGCCGCCTTCCTTATGCGCCACGCAGTGCGCATGTCGTGTGTGTGTGTGTGTGTGTGTGTGTGTGTGTGTGTGTGTGTGTGTGTGCAGCAAGATCGTCTTCTGACAGTACGCGAGAAGTGGATGTGTGGTGGGCCGCCTGCTGCTTCTCCTCCGCTGATGTGCCCTTCTTCGCACTCGCTTGAAGCAGCCCACTCTCTCTCTCTCTCTTTGCGTCTCCACTACGGTTAGTCGGAATACGTGGCCGCGCGGTCTACCGATCTGTGCGCGTGCCGCGTGTGCGTACGGCTGTGCAGAACCGAAACAATGGGCCGTCCTCGACGCTGAAGCGAGGATCAACATCAACGGTACGACGACCGCGTCGGTGCCATGAGAGTCGGAGGAGCAGGGCGCCAGCACGACGAGGAGAACGACCACCAAGACGATATCCACGATCACAGAGAAACACAAGCACACAAGCGACGGCGAAGAGGCTGGGCCAGAGAAAGCAAGACACGAGATGAAGCGGAGGGACACAAACACACACACACACACACACACACACACACACCTTCTCTACCAGAAGAAAAACGCTTCACACGACCGCGTGCGATGCGGTGTAGAGAAGAGACGCGGTGCCACGCCCAGGAGGAAGAGGAGGACAGGACTCAAAAGTGGTTTCTACTCGGTTGCCGCTCCTGCTGGTGATTCGCGCCCAAGGCACACCCGCCCGCAGACACACACATCGAAAAGCGCCGGGCACGTCGGCGCTCACGACTTGTTCGCCTCCTCTCGTATCTTTGCCTTCAGCTGCGCTAAGTCTGCTCCGATAACGTAGCCGAGCATCTGCCCCGCCCTCACCAGCATGAACGTTGGCAGCTGCATCACGCGGCACTTGGACACGATTTCCGTGTTGTTGTCTGCGTCCACCTTCGCAAACCGCACATTCGCAAACTCATAGGTGAGCCTGTCCAGATCCTTCTCGATGGTCTTGCATGGGCCGCACCACACCGCGCTGAAGCACACGACGGTGAGCGTGGGATCGTTCGCGATGTCACGGAACTGCTCCACGCCATACACCTCCGTGAAGGGCATCTCTCTCTCGGCTTAGCGCTTATTCCCTCTGCGGGCACTCCGCTGTAGTTGCGTAGGTGTGCGTGTGTTTGTGAGGGGTAAGAATCGACCATGCATCAACGACTGCGCAGGATTGTACCTGTGTGCAGGCGTCTGCGAGGCTATGCAGGCTCACGCAGTCGCGCGAGCCGGAAGGTGCAGGGGGGATAGAAAAGGTAGCTCGTCGCTCACGAAGAGAGGTGGAGAGCAGGGTGCCCGTTGTTGCCGTCGTCTTCCTCTTCTGTATGGCCCCTTCCTCTCTCGCTCGCCGTTCCCCTTTTTGGTGTGCTCCGCTGCCTTCACAGGCACCTCTATGTACACACCCACGCCGGTAGAGGCGCCAAAATCGCGAGAGCGGGAGAGAGCGAGCGAGAGGGGGCTAATGGGCACCAGCACAGCCGCACCTCCGTCCGTTGTCGTCTACGTGTGTACGTTGCGCGTGCGCTCCTTCTCTCGCGTGACCGCCACCTTCGTCCGAAATCTCACTTCGCTTCTATTCCCTTTGTTTTTTTTTTCGGGGGGTGCTTTCATGGGGGTGGGTGGGTGGGTGGGTGCGGCAGAGGAGAACGGCACGTGTACAAGGATAGAAAGAGAGAGATGGACGGGCAGGCAGGCAGGTTGGGGCGCAGTGGAAGCAGGTTGTTGAGCTTTTGCGTGGACAGGCGGAGGGAGGGGTCAACACACGCACGCATACGGGTGTATGTGTGTGTGTGTGTGTGTGTAAGAAGTCTGCCGCTTCGTCGCTGCGTTTCCGCATGGCAGCACGCACGCCACACGGACACAGACAGCGACGTGAAAGGGGCATGAGAGCGAAGATGGAGTCGAACGCGTCAGCAGCCCCCGAACGCCACGTAAGCCTGTGTAGGGCCTGTGCTGAAGCAGTCGGGGCCTCCCTCCTTCCCCTCCTCGTGCCACCACCACCACCCCACCCTCACATGCGCACGCTGCAGAGTCCGTGCAGCCGAGTAGGTTTTCTTCTTTTGTAGGCCATCCCTTTTCCTTATGCATACACGACTCTGTGTCACGCAGCGCCGCCGCGTGCACCGATGGAAATGGCGGCCTCCTCTCCGTGGCACCGCTTCGCGTTGATTCGTTATATATATATATATATATATATGTGTGTGTGTGTGTGCGTGTGGTATCGCCCCCCCCTTCCCCCTTCCGTGCTTACGTAGGCGTTGATACATGTGAGAGAGTGCGAGGCACAACGCAGTGAGGGGGAAAAGGGGTGATGATGGCCGCTCGCGTACATGTGCGCGTCAGCTGCGAACATGTCCCGGCCAAAGCAAACACAAACGCCAGAGACCCGCGGCGTGAGTACGAGTAATGGAAGAGGGGTGGAGGGCGTCGAGGGCAGCAGCGAAACACCCACACAGCGCACGCGATCACGACACACACGCACACGCACATCTCTGCCCACGTCCTCTGCGCCCTCCCCCACCCCATGTCTCTCTTTCTTGTCAACCAGGGATAAGTGGGTCATCAGCGTCGACTGGCCACCCCAACCGCTTGAACGTCTTCTCCATGTGCGGCGGCAGCGGCGCCGTGACGCACACAAACTCACCGGCGCCGTTCTTGTAGGGGAGCTGAATCTTGCGGTGATGGAGGTGCAGTGGGACGTCTTTGCGGGCGGGGTCCCAGAAGAGCGACAGGGAGTGCGGGAAGGCGCTCTCGCCACCATACTTCGCGTCGCCAAGGAGCGGGGCTCGCAGCGCGTGGGCGGCCATAATGCGCTCCTGATGCCGCCGCGTCGTCAGTGGGTAAAAGGAGATGAAGCTGCCGAACTCCAGCGCGGAGGCATTCACAACGAACTCGGCGATGCCTACCTTGGAGTCTGCGGTGGGGGTGGGGCGAGCAACAATGACATCGCCGCCCTGCCCCTTCTGAATCTCGAAGTGCATGCGAATGCGGCCGAAATTCACTGGCGGCTTCCCTACCGCGAAACCCCAGTACACGCTGTTCGGCACTACACGCTTCACAAACATGCGGCCCAGCATGCGGTGCGCGTTCGCACTGCGCGCCAGCACCACGCACCCGCTCGTCTCGGTGTCAAGGTTGTGGCATATGACCGGTTTTTGCGTATTAGTGTACCGCCACGCCGGAAGGAGGTCTGTGATGTTCATGGCAAGAGGGTCGTGCGTCGGCATGATCGGCACGCCGCTCGGCTTGTTGATCACGATGACGTGCTCGTTCTTGAAGAGCACCATCTCCTGCGCCATCTCGCGCGTCTTGGCGGAGAGGTGAAACTTCTGCCGCCGCTCCTGCTGCTGCGACGTCGAGGAGCTCTGCAGCTCCACCCCGCTCGGCGGCGCCAGCTGGCGTTCCCAGAAGCTCGCTGTCGGCACGACGACAAGCTCATCGAACTCCAGACGATCCGTCAGCCGCGTGTATCGCTTCTTTCCGTTTTTCCGGTAGCGGTAGATGTGCCCCTGCTGCACCAGCCGCTTCACCGTCTCGTAGTCCCACTCCGGGTGGTGCTGCATAACGAAGTCATCCACGCGCTGGCCGAACCAGTCCTGCGTGACGACATGGTACTGCAGCTCATTCGACTTGCGGGACAGCTCCTCGCGTGCCTGCAGAGAGAGCGGGATATGTTGTCTACGTCGCTTCTCTACGGGCGCTCTCTGCGGCGCCGGCTCCAGTTCCGAGAGATGCTTGACAAAGGATGGCTGCCATGCCAGCAGCAGGAAGAGGCGCCGCATTACACAGTGCGGTGTGCGGAAGCCAAAAGAGACTGTAGTGAAGCGTGCGAGCACGCAAGAGCCGCAAAACGATGTTCGATGGGCGAGGCCAGGATGCCCGACCGGCGCGGGGGGTGCTGCTGTGACGACGAATGTAGCTGTGATGTCGGCCCGCCCTGCCAGCATGGCACGAGGCACCACGGGAGAAACACGTCCGCGAAACCAGCGGCTGCGTCTGTCAGTCCCCTCAAAGTGGGAGGAGAGCGCCGCTGAGCAGGCAAGCGAGGCAACCTACGAAAACATGGCAGTGAGGAGGCGGCAGATACAGCGAGGAGGAGGAGGAGGCATAACATTTGAGCGCTGGCGTGTCGGACATCGAAACAAGGACACGTCACCTACCGCGAGGAGCCGTGGCGTGAAGGGACCACGCTGCTCCAAGATACTGCACCGCAGTCATACGAGGCACATCCAAACCACCCATTGCTGGAT
>NC_009386.2:76355-111622 GCF_000002875.2 Leishmania infantum JPCM5
GCGCGCGAAAGTTTATGAGGATTCTTTTTTCGGTTGTTTGCATGTTTTCATCGCTCCCTCGCTTTCTTTCCCTGTCGGTGATGGCGTACCCTCATTGGGGCGCCAAGGGTGCTGCATGCACGTGGCAGAGCGGTGACGATCAGAGCAGGGAGAAAACGAAAAGCTGACGGAGCGCTGCATCCGGCATGCTCACTTGCGTGGTTCGCCGCCACCGCAGGCGAAGGAAAAAGCGTGGTCCTGAGAAGCACAGCTGCGACAAGACAAAACAAGGGGGGTCCTACTTCGAGTTTGTGGTTTCCTCCGCCGTCCCCACGGCATTGCCGAGAGGCGCCGCCCCCAAATCCTCCATCATGTGCATATACTTGGGTGCGTAGTCGTGCTTCCACCCACGGATCGCGTCGGGAGCCTTCACCTTGAATGCCTCCATCTTGCCGGCAATACGTTTCTCATGGTACCTAAGCAGCTCGCCACGGAGGTACATGATGCGGTAACGTTGGTAGTTTTCCTCCCGGTTAACCTCCTGCGCGCACCCATTCATAGCATCCCGGTGGGGATAGCATAGCTTCATGTTGTACGGCTTTTGGCTGTTCACACACTGCTCATACTTTTGGATGAACGTAATGCACTTGCGTGTCGTCTCCTCTTTCATGCGCTGCAGGATGCCATCATGAATGCGGTGCTGCAGGTGGCGCTGCACCTCCGGTGGGGTGCGCGCCATCATTTCTTCCAGCTCGGCATTCAACGTATTATCCGTCTCATCATAGCCGATCTGATCTGATTTGTCGTATGTGGACATGTTAGAGACTAAAATCAGGCCGCGTTATGTGGGGACGTCGTGAATTTTTCGGTGCTGAGATGGGCGCGGCTGCGTGTGTAAGCAGCTAAAGATGGTTTCGAGGGAAAGCTGCCACGTCGAGAACACCCTTGAGGCTGTGCAAAAACAGACAGAACCGTCTGCACCGTCAACCTGAAGTAGCTCCTGTGGCCATTTGTTTGTCGAGTGCACACAGAGTAAAAACGTGGACGGCAAAAGCGAGACGCTGGTGTGCAGCGAGCACCTCCTACCGAGCAGACGACGGAGTGCAAAGCGGCTTCCCAGTAGACGATGCTGTGCAAACGCCAAGGCGGCCACATCTCTTTCCCAAGGGCTTTCCCTCTATCTGTCAAGTCTAGGCGACAGACAAGGAAACTTGGAAAAGAGACAACGTGAAGAGAATAGCATGCGGGCCCTCACAGCCGCAGAACGATCAGCAGGCCTGTTCACATTTGTTGTGTATTTTCGTTCTGCATACCCAGAAAAAAAAAATGCAAAAAGCACTGTGCACCTTTACTTGTGACCATGCGCACACGACGAAGCAAAGGAATCGCTCACTTGTGCCCTTTTCGCCGTGCATCGATGCCTTGGCAGCGAGCCACATCAGTCTCCTTTTGTGTTACCGGAGCGAACAGGCATCCTATGAAAAAAAGAAAAGCAAAGACTCCTTGTTCGCACATCGTGCTGGGGAAGTGGAGTGAGTCATCCACTACCCTCGAATCTCGCGATTCGAGTGTTTGAGAGAGTTCCGCAGCACTTCCTCAGCAGCGAACAGCATATATAAACTGTACGAAAAAAAAAAGGAATGGTGCAAAGTAGCCATTCCTGTTGCTGTTGTTATCTCACTTTCAAGAATGCAGTAACAGTGGTGTAGCAGATCTGCTAAACAGCGTCACGAGCCTCCGGCAGCCTTCCGCTCCGCAGCAGCGGCCTGCTTCAGACGCATCGCCTCGGCATCCGCCTCTCTGCGCGCAGCGTGGGAAAGACCGTCCTCGCGGTGACCTTTGTTCTTCTGCTGCTGCTTCTTCATGTTCTTCTCCCGCGCGAGATCACGCTGGTTGCCACGGGCCATTGCTCTTGTGTAAGAGGGTGGTGAAGGAGGCTTGACAATTTGGAATGTGTGAGAAAGCTTGGTGCACTGTATGAGGTATACTTGTCTGCTATGGCGTGTGACGTCGAGGTTGATTTTTTGTTGGTTGCGAGATGACAAAAGTAGGCAAAGGAGAGAGAGAAGGCCAGATGCGCCTGCATGCGAGGGAAGAACACCTTTTCCCGTGACCTTTATTCAGCCCACGTGCTGGTATGGCTGCTTTCACAGCAAAATCTAGATTCAGGCATGACGATGATGGACTCAGAAGAGCTGGTGGAGAGAGGCGGCAATGTCATAAGCCTCTTCGACGCGTGCGACGGCTATTGTGGCCGCCTAAGAAGCACTTGAGGAGAAACAACGGGAGCATTTACTTTTTCGAGTTTGCACAATTGTTGTGGAAATAGTGCCGTTGCGCCCGTCGCACCTTCCCAGCACGGTCTCCTCTATGGGGCTCGGTGACATATGTTGTGTTTGTTTTTCCCCACCCTCAATCAGAATAAGCTACTGTTCACAAAAAAAAAACGGTGATGGCGAAAAAAAAACGCGGTTACTCACAAAAGACTCCGCGTCCCCTCGGCAAGGAATTCGGACAGCGCTGGAACCAGCTTCTTGCGAGAAACAGAAGGGTCGCTGAGCGAGTACGAGGCGTACTCGTATGATCCGTCCACCGTCTGACACTTTGTGATCATGGTGAATGACACGCCATCCGGAGCCTCCGCTACAAAAGGAGCAAAAAACGAGATCACATCAGTCTTTGCACAGAAGGCGACCTCGCGAGTGTGCTTGCCGCCGACTTTCCCGGCAAATGCAAGGATGAGCACATCCAGCTGATGCTGCTCCACGTACTTGGCAGCCTCCGCCACAATTAAATCAACAGAAAAGTGAGCTTCTAGCTGCTTGCACGCACACGGCACGCTACTGGTGCCCGTGGACATAACGCCCTTCTGCGTTCTGGCTTTGAAGCTGAACTGTTTGTAATCCCGCCTCAAGATTTCTGGAACGCTGAGTGTCAGCACGTCATCCTTCCACTTCGAAAGCTTCTCAAAGAGAGCTGCAGCGGCAGCAGTGTCAGCGACCTCCTTTGCATGCAACCACTCGTATGCAGCGATGTCCTCAGGTGTCACCTTCTTTTGTGCCGGCTCAAAGTTCACTGTATCCAGAACAATCGGAGCCGTTAGCAGCGTGGGACACACGACATCCTCGCCACATTCGCGGTAGAGCTCCGTAACGAGTGTGCAAGCAGATCCGACAGTTCGCAGAAGTCTTAGCTTGGATGTGGTTTCGAGGTACTGCTTCTCGTCAAAGTGGTGGTCCACTACTCCAACAACTCTAAAGGCGAAGTCGCTTTGGTTTTCCCTCAGCTTATTGTGGTCATAAAGAACAACCGAAGCGTTGAGAGCAGCGATATCGACAAAGTTATGCGCGATCTGCCCTCTCTGTACCGACATCAAGAGCGATGCATCGACCCCGAGCTCTTTGAAGAGATTCGCCACATCGCTGCGCAGGCCGAAATCTTCCTGTGGAAAGTTCAGCGCCGGCACAGGGTTCTCAAAACCGAATTTGGGCTGCTTATCGAAAAGCATGGCGAGGTAAATGCAGCCGACAATGCTGTCCATGTCGCCTCCCTCGTTTCCCTGCACCACGGTCAGCGGCTGCACTTTGCCGGCAACCTTCTTGAGGCAGCGGCGCAAGAAGTCGTTGATAACGCCAGACATTTAAAAGACTATGAGCCGTAGAATGGGGAAAAGAAAAGTAGCTGAGTTGCGCTAGCGTGGTTGTACATGAAGTGCTATTTCTATCCCTTTCCTGCCCAGAGTGGGGCTACCGCCCCAGAGGAACGAAGCGAAAAAGGAAGGGGAAGTTACCGCTCTCACGCTTTCTTCGAAACAAAACCTTGCATGATGGAGCATGGTTTGCCTTTTGTCTACTTACGAGTACATTGAAGAACGCAGATACTATTCATCTGCCAGCGCATCTCACGCTGTGTAGCGAGGAACAACATTGACAGAGCATAAATGAAGCTACGACTGCAATACAGCTTTTGGTGGCATCCCTGCACCACTTAGCCAGCACTCTAAATCGGTTTAGAAACACAACCCCTTTTCCTCAAAAGTTGGCTGAAGCGCTTCAGATGCGGATAGGTGGCAATGCAAATGGGCAGCTGAACGGGTGTCCATAGAGACATAAACAAGGATGCAGCAGTGAAGTTGGCGACAAGTCGCGCGCTCACAACAAGCTGTCCGCCAAATAATGACCAGCTTTTGCCTTCGATGGAGTTTAGGTCTACGTACTTTGAGGCGCCGACAGATTTCAAAAAGCCAAAAAGGTCCTCTTGGCCAAAGTAGCCGTAGTGCAGCAAGCACGTCAGCAGGCAAACGAGGAGTTCATTTGTGATGAAGTAGTATAGTGACAAAGGGACGCCGTGCTCCATGACCACTGTCCTCATGGACATTCTGCGCGTGTGGAGGGCGGGTGGGCGCACCACGCGACTGCACCTGAACAGCATATGAGGCCTGCTCTGGAGTGCTATGGAAGCGCCCTTTGTGATTGATGACGCTTGTAAGAACGGAGAAGAGGCAGCGAGGCAAAGTGAACAGCATGTAGAAGGTAAATGGTGAGGTGCAATCAGTGCATTGTACGCTCTGCAGAGCGACGGATCACATGGACGCAATCGCACCAGTAAATCTGCGTCGTAGTGGCGAGAAAAGACTCAGGCAGACTTCTCAGCCTGCAGAGGTACCTGCGCTGGTTTCTGCGAAAAACGGCAAGAGCGGCTGCATGACGAATCACCCATCCCCCTCCTGCCGCCAACAGCCCCCCTCTCCAGGTACAAGTTGCCTCCGAGACCGGCCGCAGAAGGTGTGCGACACACTTCGTCGGTTGCGGGACACCACAGAAGAACAACTGTTTGTGCAGCGAACCGGGTACAGCCGAACTGCTGCATTCTTCTGCAAGCAGGAAAATGCAGGATTTTCGCTGTTTCGACGCCGAACATGAGGCCCACAAGCAAAAAAAGCAAATGAAAAACACAAATTACTGCAGCTTAATCTTCTTTCGATGTGACGTCATTTTAGTGTCGCGAGTAGAAGCTGAACGCATTCTTTGTTCAAAATACGATCGCGCTTTTTATGTGTGAAGAGTCTCCTTGATCACTAATGCAGGAAAAAAAAATCGTTGAACGTAGCGCCGACGAGCAGACTAGCTTTGCGCCTCAACTTTGACTCCAGTCCCTTTAATTTTCTCGAGCCCTCCCTTTCTTTTTGGACCCTCTCGCGTCAAAATCACAGCACGCATACACGCACACAAATAAAAGATAGGGTTTACAAAAGCCCTATTCGTGTTTTTCAATTATAGAATTCCGAGTGCTGTTAGTGAAACCATGGCACAGTCTGTTTCCATCGGTGCCGACCACAGGCTGGAGGCTACCACCTCAGACTGCGTCAGTTCCGTTCGCTTTTCCCCAAAAGAATGCCCAATGCTCATGACTGGCGTTGCCTCGTGGGACGGGACTTGCTCTATTTGGCAGGTTGCGCGGAACCCTGCTGGGGCGGTCATATCTCAGCCAACTTGGACAACAACACACGACAGTCCTTTACTTACTATGTCCTTGTCTGCGGACGGGCGCGTCTTTTTCGGAGGATGCTCAAAGACTGCGGTTATGTGGGACCTGAACTCAAATCAGAAGGCTGTCGTCGCATCACATGATTTGCCAATTAGCTGCCTCGATTTCCTGTCTCTTCCTCAGACCATGAGCCAAATGCTCATCACCGGAAGCTGGGACGGCAAGCTGCGCTGGTGGGACCTGAGGCAGCAAAGCTACGTGAGGGAGGAAAACCTGGGTGAGCCTGTGTTCGCGCTCGATGCGCAAAAAACGGTGCCGATGATGGCTGCCGCAACAGGTCGACTGGCTCACGTGTATGACGTGCAACAAATGCAGAAGGTCAACGAACTCAAGCTTCCCGACGTCATGAAATTCAACCTCCGCTGCATCACATGCGCCCCACAGTACGACGGTGTCGGAGTCGGATCCTCGGAAGGACGCGTCTCCTTTATCAGCATGAAGGACGCGCCAGGGTGCACATTCAAGGCTCACATTACCACAGAAAAGTCTCACTACATTCTGAGCCAGACCAATTTTTGCGTGCATCACCCTACGTTGCCACTCCTCCTGTCCGGTGGCGGCGATGGTAATTTGACAGTTATCAACCGCGCCGATCGAAAAGTCATAAAAACGCTTCAATGCGAGCAAAAAGTAGGCACACAAGCAATTCCAATCTCAGCTGGCGACATAAGCGCAGATGGGTCTCTTGTTGCCTATGCGCATAGCTATGACTGGGCCATGGGGAAGAGTGGTTACAGAAACCAACCTACCTCGGTGCACATTCGGCCGCTATTGTGACAGGCTCCTTTCACACTTCCCTTGGAGCTGCAATGTGGTCTCACTAGCTTTCAATTCACTGTCTGAATTTTTTCCGTTCTTCTGTGTATACGGTGCAGGCGGTTGATTGTGTTTCGTAACGCTTGGCATTTTCGACTCTGAGATTTCAGACCTCCGTCGTCGAGAAAAAAAAAACTCTTTTCTTGCGTCGCTAGTGGCCCTCCTTGCCCCTCCAATCCGGGGTGCACGCCGGAAAACAAGCCTCGTTCATGGCAGATAGCTCCCTATATTTCACGTCCTCGGAAGTGTATCTCACTTCCCATTTTCTCCACATGATCTCTCTTCCCTCACGCTCTCTCATTACACGAATGTGTCATTTTTGAATTGGGAACCTTTTTTTTTGCCACACACATACACTTAGTAAAGGTGTATATATATATATATATATATATATATTTCGGTGCTCGCGATGTCGTCTACAGTGTACGAATTCGGTTATGAGCTGAATTCAAAGCAGGTGCGTGTGTACCAAACCCATGATGTAGGAAGCGTACACCGTGCCATCACAGCTAATCTTCAGGAGTACCTGGCTTACGAAGGTGTTCAGGAAGAGGACCCGACGTCTCTGAAAAACTTGTTTGTCAAGGCGCTTACGTTAGGCGCTGCTGCTGAAGTGTATGTGCTTAGCAAGTTTCGGGTTTCTGGGCTGCTGCTTGCTAGCTCTTTTTTCTTCTTCGGCATACTCATCGCGTTTCAGCTTACCTCTTCTCTCCTACAACGCAACGGAGATATTATTTTTGTAGGCACGGGAAGATTGACTGGAAATCCATCGAGGTCGCAAAAGCCGTGCTTCCGCAAGCTGAAGAATCAGCGTTTGTGCGTTCGTTTGACGCAAGAAAGCATGTGCGCCCCATTGGTCAAATTTGAGTTTCAGCTTATCGGACCCTCTCGACTATTTTCGCCGCCTCCTGTTTATAGCCAAGTTGAAAAAACAGTTCAATATGGCCAGTTTTTCGGATCGACCGGCTTCTTCTTTCCACCCCCGCTACAGAAGCTTATTGACGGGATGTTGGAGGCAGTTGTCTCGAAGAAGCAGAAATAAGCGAACTAACACTGTGGAAGCGTCGTCTCTTTCCATAGATTTCTTCGCTGCTGTGCTGACAACGCACCTTTTGTTGCCGGTGCCTTCGCAGATTTTATTTGGCATTTGTTTTCTGCCTTTCCCTTTCCTTGTCTGCAGCACACTTGAGGCACAAAATTAAAATGAACACTCCTCACTGTAATCATCGAGTCGGCGATGCAGATTTCACTTGCAAAAGACGAGGGTTTTCCGCGAGCCCACTTTTCGTAAATTATGCATACTATATGAGCCGCATTCAAAAAGCGAATAGCTGCTGTGCGTAATGAATGGCGTACTTGGTTCTCTTCATTCCTGCCCGCTGCGCGTGGGAACTCTCTCTCTCTTTCTCTGGCATGCCGGCATCTGCTGGTGCCACTACTTCCCCGTCTCTTCTCGGTGCGTTTTTCACTTCTTCTGCTACTGCTTTCCGTTTGTCTGAACTTTCAATAGTCGCTGTGGTTTACACACCGAATTCTGAAAGCCCCTCAAAAAGTGATTTTCTGTCGTTTCAGACAAGCAAATAAGAAATAAAAAGGACACGTAGAAAGAAACGAAGGAAATATGGTGTCCCGGAATTTCGTTCGGTACGTCGGGTACGCCGGCGCCGCTGCAAACTGGCTGATTCCCATTGCTGGGATCATGAATCTTCCGACTCGCCCTATGTCTGATATCGATCCAGTTATGACAAGCGTTATGTGCGTCTATAGCATGTTCTTTATGCGGTGGTCTGTCTCTATTCTGCCGGCGAACTATCCACTGTTTGCGTGCCACGCAACAAACAGCACGGTGCAAGCTGTCACATTGGGCCGCTGGTGCTACGGCACCGCAACGCAACCGCAGAAGGTGATCGCGTAAGGCACTTTTGCTTGTTTCGCGCCTTCCTCTACTTTCCCCTTCTCTCACTTGGCCAACAGACTCAGCTCAGTCTCACGAGGCGAACTTGACATTCATCGGGGCGAAATCAAAAAAGCGTAGCATCATCGCACGGCAGTCCTTTGTGTATAGGTATGCTTATTTCACTCGGTAAGGATTGCACTTAGCGCCAGTAGGTCTGATTCTCAATTCCGCCTCTTGTGGCTTTGTCCGATATATACATATATACATATATACATATCAGTATATATATGTATGCATATATATACTGATATGTATCAAGGCCTTCAAAAGAGTACTTGTTGAGGAACACGCATTTTGCGAGACCAACTGCATGACGGGGTGAAGAGCATCCAACGTGTTGCTTCCTCTGAGTTTTTTGTTGTTTCTATGTTTGAATTATTAACCTCCTGCTTGGTGGACTATCAATCTGGCACCTGCAAAGACGACGCTGGTCGACGGGAAACAAACAGACAAAAAGAAGCAACTCAAATTGTGTGTGGGGAAGGTGTCTGGTGAGAGCAGTGGCCATGAACCTGAGACTACGAAGACATCCTCCCACCCCCATCATTCCTCTGCAGTCCGCCAAGAAGCACATCTTGGCATTCGAAGCATCTATCTACTCTAGATTCGTCTCCACCTGTGTGCATCCAGATTAGTTGGAAGGGCTCACCAAGTCGTCAGTCAGCGACTTCTGTTTTTTTTCTTGTCACATTTTGTCTGTCACCCCCCTGAGCAAGTAAAGCAGCAAGGAACTCTTTCCATGTGACCGATACGTGCAGCAGCAGAAAGTGCTGTGAATGCATGAATTCTCTCTTCTTGTGGCTCACTTGATCTCTCTCTGTCTCGTATCTACCTCCTCTCCACACCCCCTACACGTCACGCTGACAGCGATCACCGACTTGTTTACATGGGAAGATACACGTGTACACGTTTAAATGTGTATGCTCAGCCGCTGTGGGTCGTCGTCTTCCTCCACTCTCTCGAGGTGAAGCGGCCCCAGATACGAAACGTGCGCGGAGCACGATATATATATATATATATATATTGTGTGCACGACCGCATGCAATGAGCGAGAGCACCGCGGAGCTGCAGCGGGCCAGACGCCGCTACAAAGCACTTGTTCGCGAGCGGGGGTCGCTAGCCAGCTCTGGCGCCAGCGATCCTGTGGTCGAGGAGGAAATCCGCAAGCTAGAGGAAAAGTACGCAGAGCTGAAGCCACACTCGCCGCCGCCACTGCCAGGCCACTGCACTGCGACATCTGCACCTGTGGCACCCTCCGCAACTAGCGAGGAGGTTGCAAAGCCGTCGTTGACTATGGCACCCTCTGCCTCCCCGTCGACCGAACTGCACCTCACACCCTCCATGCCGCAGCCGTGCGCTCCGACGGACGAGCTGCGCGTTGAGGCTGTGGACACAGATCATCAGGCTCGCGCGGCACAATCGAGGGCCGGCGCGCAGCTTCCGGCCAAGCTCGGCAGCCACCTTGTTCTCTTCTTCCTCCGGTTGTTCAACGAAACACACCAAAAATCGCTCCTCGGCTGCTGGAACTGCGCGGCCATCGTAGCCCTTTCGATCGTCGTCGCCGTGTTGCACTGCACGGTGCTTGACCCGTCGTCTACAGCCGGCTCCCTCATAACGCCCTCTTTTTTGTGTTGCCTCGTGCACGCCAGCAACCTTGCATCCTTGTACACGCAGCACAGACGACGGCTGAGTGCTCCCATGCTCGTTGTGTACGTCTGCTTGGACGCTGTTCCATCGCTTGCGCTCGACTTGGTCGTCTACAACCTTTCCTTGACACTGATGGGGTTCTACGGCCTTCACCCAGCGTCCTTCGTTTGCTAAGCGCGACGCATTCACAGCTGGCACTCGCTCGATGGCGTGAGCTCACTGATGCACATGAGCCTTCTTTTCTTTGATGGCCTCGTTGCGCATCTTGCGCTGCATTTGGGCACATGCAGCTGGCGCTGCTGGCCCGTCGCGTGCGCCTCTCCTTTCCGCTTGTCTGTTACCATTGCGATTTGGAGCACAACGACGAAGTGGTCAAGCTTCCAAAGTCGGAAATACCAGAGGACCCGGATTCAGCCGCCGTGCAACAGAGTGCCAGGTGAGCTGTGGCTGTGCGTGCGTCTGTGTGCTGCCTTGCTCGCGGTAGAATACGCACATTGTAGAAAAGCGAATATGGTTGTGCTCCCCGTTCTCTCCCGCCCACTCCCGTCGATGGACGAGGAGGGGTGGGATGAGGGTGAGGGAGTCAAGAAGCTAATGAGATGCAGGCAAGCGTCCCCTCCCTCCCTCCCTCCCTCCCATAGAACAAAAAAAGAGAAAAGAGTACGGAGAGCACACGTGTGAGAAGGTTCGTTGGACGCACAGCGCACAAGTTGCGCCCCACTGGGGATGTCGACATGGACTCCTTGGATGCCACACCGCCTCCCGAGGGGCCCACCGAGAGTGGCAGGCATGCCGGCAAGCGCATACGCACACACCAATAAAAGACATCAAGACTATGAAGCGTATGGGAGGAGCAGCATGTGTGCGTGTACGCTTGCGTGCGCAGTTGCGTCCACATGTGCGCACATATATACGTGTTCAGTGGTACGCTCGTCGAAGGGCGGAGGACGGATCACACACACGCACACAGAGAGACACACAGAAATGAGCACTTCTCTCCCATGCTGAACTCCCCTCTCGTCTTCTAACTTCTCTCTCTGTCTGTGTGCGCCACTGCAGCCGCTTCTTTTCGCCGCAGCCGCACTAGGGAGAGGAGAACGACGACCGAAGGAGACGGACGTTTTCCGTCGACATCTGCGTTCTCGAACCACAGAGCACACGCCACCACCACAGGACCGAGAGCAGCCTCCCTATCTAGCCACACATATCTTTATCTATCTAGATACGTAATACCAAAGGGCAACGACGAGGGGAAGCGCACAGGGAAAGGGTGTATCACTCCTGCATGCGACGTGATGCCGTAGAGGTGATATCGAAGTCGTTGGTGCGTGCGCGCTTGCTTTCGTTTTATCGTGGTAGAGCGTTCAATTTTTATTTTATTGTCTCTCATAGAGCGCCGACCGCTCGAGCGCAAACCCTATCGCGTACACCCACCGTACGTACACGGGCACACAGACACACGCCTGTTCCCCCCCCCCACACACACACATATATATATATATACAGACGTACATAGACGTACCTCCCTCATCCCCTCCTTCTTGCAGCGAGTCTTCCCGGCCAACGCGTGCACGCACGCACGAACTACAGACGGCAACGAAATACATAAGGAAAAGACAGCAACCACACGATAGCAACGGTTTTCTGTCAAGGGTGGGGCGCTCTCCCTCCACCGCTCTCTGGTGTGTGTCCTGCGACGGGGGCAAAATAGGCGAGAGAAGCGCGCACGTACCGCTGCGGATACGCAACGGCCCGTGCTGCGACGACGGCCACCACCACCGCTGTGCGCTTTCTCGCATCTTTTTTGTGTGCGTGTGTCTCGGTGCCCGCCATGTCCTCGCTGGAGGCACTCTTGAGCTCGCCGACGGACGTCATCGCCGAGTGTCCTGTCATTGGCCCCGGCGATGTGCGGCTGGTGGCCGCCAATCTTGAGGCCATCTTGAACAAGTGTCTCTACTGCGTCCGCCGGACGCTGCCCGGTCCGTTGGAGGTGCTGCTCACCGTTATGGGTGACGCCAGCGACCTTCAGGCAAATAAAGTGTGTGCGGGTCTGCTGCAGCCCGCCGAGGAGGGCACCTGCGCGGACGTCTTTTGCGACTTGGCGGAGCAGCTGCTGGCGCGCCGAGCCGCGGTCATTCGCCTGCAGTTCGATGTGGAGGTGTTCTTCAAGGTGACGCAGGTGTTTTGCTGTGCCGCGCCGCTCAAGGATCGACTCGGCGCACGCCTTGGTGAGGTGCTGTTGGGCTTCTTGAGGGACGTTGACATGCACGCCGACGACTACCGCGTACACCGCAACTGCTGCAGCGCCCTCATCTCCCTCCTGCGCGGGTCGCAGGAGAATAAGAACCGCTTTGGCCCCGAGTGCGCCACGATCGCCGCCTGCCTCGACGCCTCGAGTGACTTCTTCTTCCAGATGCAGTGTGTCGAGGTGCTCTACCGGCTGTACAAGCATCGTAGCTCCTTCCTAGCCCATGCTGCGGCGCCGGCCACGTCCACGTCATTATCCTCGTCGTCGGCCAACGCGATGACGTTGGGTGTGGCCATCAACCCATATCTGCTGCGAGGCATCGAGGCGCTGCCCAATGACAGCACGCTTCTGCTTTGTATTCATCAACTGCTGGACAGCTACAACCGTGACGTGCACCCAGACAAGGTCATATCATTTTCGGTTCTGAGCATCGAGGTGGGGGACGTGACGATGGCGCGCGCGACGACGCTGTACTTCTCGCCGTTGTTGTTGGTCGTGCTGCTTCCCGACACCAGTAGCAGCAGCCGCGGTGGCGGTGGCGGCTACCTCACGATCCCCTACGAGCACGTCCGCTCCGTCAAGTTGACGAAGGACCACAAGCTGGAGCTGCGCCTGTATGTCATTCCACAAAAACTGTCGCACGTGATGAGCTTGGCGCAGGACGGGATGGACAAGCTCCACGTTTCGCTGACCCGCGCCACCATGCGCGAACTGCGCACGTCTGCCGTGCATGAGTGGGTGGCAGAGCGGAAGCGCACGGCGCCGCGCCGCGTGACAGCGCCGGCACCACCCCCGTTACGCCGGACAGAGGCGGCAGGAGCTGGCCATGCCCTGCCCGCCGCCTCGTCAACTTCGCCCGCACCGCCATCGTCCTCCCACGCAAGCAGCCGTGCAGGCTCCACCGCGCGTCCGCTGCTGACGACGACCATGACGGAGCGGCAGGTGAATACGCATCAGGGCGTCGGCACAGGCAGTCAGCAACAACCACTCGCGCGGGGCGAGCTGCCGCACCCACAGCTCGTGGAGGCAGTACAGCAGCAGCAGCAGCAGCAGCAGGCTCAACAGGAACAGGGTGGACCAGCGTACGTGAACAGCAGCGGTGGCTACGCCGCCGCGGACAAGGAGGCAGGGGGGCAGTGCGAGCGCCCATGCCTAGAAGAGGTGCACCGTGCTGCCTCGCTCAAGGCGATGCGTTACCGGGAGGAACAGCACGAGGCGCTGCAGCACGCCGTGGACTCGGCGAAGGAGGAGCTGGAGGCGCTGCATCGCTGGAGCGCGCGGGAGCGTGACCAGTACGAGGTGCGCTTCCGCGAAGACATGGAAGTGATACGGCGGTCGGAAGCAGTGCTGAAGGAGAGCGCCACGGACTGCGTGCGGGCGTTGAACACGGAACTGGAGGACGTGCAAGCCCTCGGTGCTCTCCTGAAAGGTGAGGTAGACAAGCTGCGGGAGCGACTCGCCAAGTCGCTCGGCAAGTCGGAGGGCGTCGAGGAGGCGCTCCTAGCGCGAATCAAACACACAGTCGATGCCCAGATGCGCAGTATCGAGGCGACGATGCTCTCGGTGGACTCGGCAGCCTCCTCCTCGACTGGCGCCGGTGGCGGCTCAATTAGCGACGTCTCAAACTACATTGCACAGCAGATGCAGGCTATCAGCAGCGGCGCGCTTGTGGTGGGTGCCGCTGGTGCTCGAGCGAGCACTGCTGCTGCTGCCGGTGGTGGGAGCGCGGTCATCTCCTCTGCACGAGGCACCGGCAGCGGGCGAGCTGGGAAGGCACGGCATGAGCCGCAGCTGCAGCCGCTGAAGGAGCGCCGTCTGGACTACTCGTGAGCCTCCACAAAATGAAGTTTTGAAGAGAAGTATGCAGACATCCCTCATGGTTCAGCGGCTCACCATCATCCCCCCCCCTCCCCGCCGCTGATGCTGTTGCCTCTTGTTTCTTCAAGCGCTGCCGACTGTGTTGCTGATGGAGTTGGCTCTTCGCTGCTCGCAGTCTTTGTGCGCGTGTGTGCGTGCGTGCTTGGGTCTTCCGCTCGTTCGTGCAGGTCGTGCCTGGCGAGTGACCTCACAGGTATATTACCCGTGCAGAGATAGAGATGGGGAGGGGAGGGTGTGAGTGCACGCTGGCACTGGCATGTGCATGCACAAACCTGCAGTCAGCATGCGAATCGCACGTACGCGCGCACCCATGGAACGGGGAGATGAACGAAAATGAGCAAGCTATATGGGGAGGCGGGAGGGTGCGGGGAGGGGTGGCGCAGAGCCGACGTTAGTGACGGTGGAGGTGATGATGATGGCGATGCGCGGCGGTGTGCGCTTAAGCACCGCAACAAGAACAACAACAAAAAAAAACTAGAAAGCATGATCGAAAGTGCCACTCCTCTCCAACATGCTCCCTCGTTCTCGCACCCCACCACGCGCGCTACCGTCTCTACGTGTGTGTGTGTGTGTGTGTGTGTGTGTGTGTGTGTAGGTATTGCACATACGCCCCTCACCGTGCCACCACCACCACCATCACCTTCCTCCCTCTTTGTGTATTCGGGTTGTCTGTCGTGTGACCCTCTCCTATTCACACAACCGCGGCATCCACCGTACCCAAGACCCACCGCAGTGGAAGGACAACACTTGAGGGCAACGACGCCCAAAACAGACGAAAGGTGCGGCAGTCATGGCGCCCCCCATTGGCCGCATCGCCACCGACGTTGTGGTCCGCTCGTCGAAGCGCGTGCCCTCTCTAGCCGCACCACGCAGCCACCCTCTCGCCACCACTATCATCTGTGCCTCTCTTCGCTCCACGGTCACTGCTGCGGCTGTTGCTGAGCCAGTCACCGTCGCGTCTCCGGCGAGCGCGCTGGTGTGCAGCAGCCGCACCTTCTACGACAAGATCCGCGAGAAGCGGGACGGGAGTGAAGACGAGGGGCCAGATCAGATGTTTCAGGACTTCCCCAAGGGCCCGAACCGGCAGCGTGTCCCGGCTGAGCTGCACAGGAGCAATCAAGCCGCGGTCGAAGACGCCGAGAAGCTCAGCCGGGCTTTCTGCGTCTTTCTCTTGCTGCTGTTTGTCGGCTTGCTCTCCGTGCTGAACCCGTTCCAGAGCGACCCGTACGGCCGCCCCGATGGGTACGGGATGACGGAGCCAAGGCTGGTCTACGGCAGCAGCGACCTCGCCTGCCGCAGCAGCGGCAGCGGCCGCCGGCGCGAAGAGGAAGATATGCGGAGCATCAGACGGCTCGCGTAGAGGGTGCGTGGCGAACAGAGAAGTGGATGGGTGCAGAGGAGCGATATGCGCGACATGTACCCCCGCCCCATGCGCTGTTGCGAGCTTGTCTGTTGGTTTTGTGTCTGCGGCCCACTCGCCGCCCCTGCTCCTTTTATCGCTGTCCCTTGTGATCCACTGCCGGGCGCACCGCATCACACGGGCGAAAAAGGACAGCGCCCCACCCACCCACCCCCCTCTCTCTCTCTCTCTTGTGGTCTCGTGTTGTAAGCTGTCCGTCTGCGGGAGTCACTGACGTATTTGAAGGATGGAGAAGGCATATATGTGTATGCGAAGGCTGATGTGATGGGGTGAGGGGAGGGGGGAGGGGCCCTACTCCCTCCCTCCCCGGTTTCTTCAGCGCATGCGCACGCTCGCACGCACCCCCTTCCAGCCACGCAGATCATCTTCGGCCTCCCCCCTCTCCTCTCTTTTTCCCGCTGCTGTCCGGCGCTGGCCTGTGTGTACTCGTGCGCTTTTCCTGCCCCCTCCTTCGCTCTCCATGCCACCCTCCCTCCCTCCTCCGATTCTGTGTTTGGTTAGGGCACCCGCCTCGACGACAACGGAATCGCACGCACACATCACGCACGCACGGTAATCGGCAGCGACCAGCAATGGCAAAAGAAACGGCGAAGAGGAACCTGAAGAAGAACAACGTGCGCATGCGCGTCTTCTCGATGATCACCGCTGCCGTGAACCTCCTCTATGTCCTCGTCATCCTCTACCGCAACGGCAGCCTGCCATCCTTTCATGACCTCATGGCGATCGGTTTCTGGGCCGGTCAAGAGTACCTCGCCTACTCGATGCTGAGCAAGGTGGCGCAGCCCGCCATCAGCCCGGAAGGCCATTTACTGGACTGCATCGACGCCTCGAATCCGCAGGAGCTGGGCTACTATACCTTGGCTCAGGATGTGCTGTGGGTGTGCTGGGTGGTGCAGGCGCTGTGCATCATGCATCCCGCCTTCATTGTCTTTTACCTCCCTGTGCCGGCGACACTCATCTACAAGGTGTGGGGCTCAGTGCTGAAGCCTTTGGTCGCCGCCTACCTCGGCGGTAGCGGCGTCGGTACTGGTGCGGATGAAGACAGCAGCCACGGCCCCCCGCGCAATCGCCAGGAGCGACGGAAGGAGGAGCTGAAGCAGCGCAAGGTGATGCGACGTGGCAAGTCAGCGACAGACTGACGCGTTGGATGGAAGGAGAGGGTACCCCGCTTCCGCCCGCCCCCCCTCCTCTTCCTCGCTAACCACGGACGCACCGCCCACACATCCAGGCAGTGGTGTGCACCGGAGTACTCTTCCTGCTCATGCACGTGTGTGTGTGCGTGTGCGTGCACGGCCAGTCCTGCCAGCACGTCAACTGCTGCTGCTAAACTTGTGACGGACGCCACCACCTCCGCTCTCCCGACGCTTTCTGTTGTACGCCACATCGACGTGAAGGGCAACACGAAAAAAGCGAGGAATGAAAGAAGTAGATGAGCACACGCGCGCGCACACACAGGTGTGCTCTGCATGTGTGTGTGTGTGTGTGTGTGTGTGTGTGTGTGTGTGTGTGTGTGTGTGTGGGCGTGTGGAAGGTTGTAGAGGGGAGGGAGTGGGAGGGCGATGCGGCAGGCTGCTCTGCTGCATGCAATCCACTGCGTCTGTGTACACTTGTAGGCACGTGTGGCGGTGCGACGACGCTGTGCACTCACTGTAGTCAGCTGGCACACTTGTGATCTGGCGTACGGTGATGTGTGTGTGTGTGTGCGTGTGTGTGTGGCGTGTTGCTCTGCTCTTCCCTTCTGCCTCAACCGCCACCACCTCAGCCACCATCTTCTGCGGTGACATCGTCTCTGCCACGCCTCTACTCGGCGCACATCTCTGCCTCTGCTGTCCCTCACAAACATTTGCTTCTTTACACATGCACGCACACGCACGCACACACACACACACATGCACACATGAACGCGTGCTGGATGATGGGGCGTTAACAGCTCCGCTCCATCGACGGGCAGAAGCGAGATTCAACAGCAAGCGAAAAAGGAAACTGTGAAGCGGCGAGGGCAGACAATGGGTGCAGCCCTACGTAAGGAAGCGTCCGAGTACTTCACGGCGGCGCTGACGTCCGACGCCGCCGCCGCCCCTGGCGAGTCGGAGTTCCTTGAAAAGGTGAAGCAGTATGAGCGCGGTCTCTGCGGTGGCTCGGAGCTCTACGGCGTGGCGGAGCCGATCGCCGCCGCGGTGATGAGCAAGGCCGCCGAGACGGGGAGCGTGCGCTGGCTGCTGCGGCTGTGTAGCGAGGTCATGCGCCGGTGTGTTGAAGCCCCCTACGGCGTAGATGCCAGCACGCCGGCGGTGCTGCACCTCGCGGAGGTGCTGCTGCGCCACATCCTGCGGCTGACGAAAGGGCAGTCCGCGCAGCTCATCGGTGTCCTGGAGGCGGTCGGGGCACGCGGTGAGACGGCGCCGTCGAACGGCGCGCCATGTGAGGACACCGCAGCGCTGCTGTGCCGTATGGCATTTTCTTTCTTGGTGAGCGTGCCGCTTGACTCGGCGACGGTGGCGACGCACTTGGAAGTGCTGCGACTGCTGCTAACGATGACGTCGTCGGCGCTGCACCACGGCACGGACTTTCAGGAGGACACCATGGATCTCTTCACGGAGCTGATGATGTCGTCGCCGCTGCTGGGCGACTGCCTTGCCGTACTGCTCCAGACTGTCGTCTTGTGGGGAAAGCCAAGCTGGACGGCGCAGTCGCCGGCGCTCTACCATGAAGGGCATCAGCCCTCTTTCCTCAACCTGTTCAACATCTTTAGCACCACCGTCAGTGCGCCCCGGCTCGCGAGCGGCAAGGCCGCGTATGTGCTTGACGTGCCGAGCTCGACGACGGTCAACTCCGCCGCCGCCAGTGGCGCTGGTGGGCCTAGCGCGTTGAAGGCCGGCGCGCTCCCCAAGGACCCTGCCGCAGTGCTAGTAAACAGCTGTAGCTGCTGGGAGCAGGTGGGCCGCCACGCGACGGCGCTGCTGTGCGTGCTGGTCGTTCATCAAAAAGGCGGTGGCCGGAACCCGGCCCTCGAGTACGTGACGGCGACACGGGACGGAAGCCCAGTGTCCTTCGTCGCCCTGCTCTCGGCCATCCGGTGCCAGCTGACAAGCTTCCCGGAGCTGTCGATCTTGCTCTATGTGCTGCTGCACGACCATTACGAGTTCCTGCACACGGTGCTGACTGAGGATGCTGCCCTGCTCGTCTCGACGCTGCAGCAGCTGCTGGAGATAACAAACAAGACGTGCAGGGTCACGACGCGGCTTGCCACGACTACGGCTGCCGATGCAGCCGACGACGTGCTGCAGAATGCCGTGCTGGGGCGGATCATCTTCCAGCTCCGCATCTTCTCGTACCCCTTCATCAACTTCATGTCGAGTACACTGCTGCTGCTCGTCTCGCAGGACCGCGTCGTCAACCGGCTGCTGTGCAACACGCCGTGCCTTGGCAGGCACGTGCTGGAGCGCTACGACGCAAGCGCCTCTGTCGGCGCGCTTGCCGTCGTGGTGCTCTCGCGTGGCATCATCAAGGGGTTGAATGAGCGCAACGAGGCGCTCATCGCCGTGTTTGCCCCGTGCCTTGTGAACCTCGCCCCTTTCTTGCACGACATGGACACTTACACGGCGCAGCGCGTGTGCGCGCTGCTGACAACGGCGCTCAAGAAGATACACCGTGCAAGCGCACTCTTGACGGAGTGTACGGCGGCAGCAGCGGCAACGACGACCGCCGAAGGCCAAACAGGCGGAAGCATCACGGCAGCGGCGACGTCCGCCGAGGATGCCCAGGCGCTGGAACAGATCCTCGCCATGTACGTGCGTCAGCTACGCATCATTTTAGAAGGCGTCGAGGCGCTGCTGCGCGGTGCCGACCGACGCAACGAGCATCTTATCTACGAGCTGCTCTACGTCCGCAGCTGCATCATCGACGACGTCGACGCCGCTGTCGACGCGCAGCGCCCGTACGCCCAGCCAACAAAGCAGCTGCTCGCGAACCTGGCGGAGATGATCAAGAACTGCGAAGCGGACATCGCCAGCTCCAACCAGGCGCAGAGCCCGCAGGAGATCTTGGCAATCCTGCGGCGTGGTCAGCAGCAGCAGCAGCAGCACGGCCAAAGCCAGAGCAGCAGCATCAGCGGCAGTAATGGCAAGGACGTGAGCGGCGGCGGCGACGACGACGCGGGCAACGACGACCGCCGCAATGGCAACAGCTGTGGTGGCGGCGGCGGCCACAAGGACGCCAGCTTATCAAGGGCCGGCAGCTTGATGTCTGCACCGGCAGTGGAGGCGAGCATCGCCGCAGACGCGATGGCGGGCCCAGATGGCGCCTCCGTCGATCTGGTGTACAGCTACGAGGAGTTACCGCACAGCTACGACTTCTTTGGGCCGTTTGTGTGGGCGACGTTGTTGAGCGCTGGCCAGCTACCCGGTGGGGCGCTGTGGTGTCGCCGCAGCAACGAGCTCCCGCTGTTTCCGCATTGATGCGGGGAAGTGGTCTATGGTGGTGAGTAGTGCAGTACCCGATCATCCAGCCCACGGCACACGTGTGCGTGTGTGTGTGTGTGTGTGTGTGTGTGTGTGTGTGTGTCGAAGACCGCGGCGAGACGGCCCTCCTCCGCTTAGTTCCTGCCACGCCTCTCCAGCGTTCGCCCCACCCCCTTCTCTACGTCGGTGCTGAAGAGGGGGGAGCACGGAAGGTGCGCGGCGCGCCTGCAAGAATCCGGACAGCATAGAGAAAGTGAGGCGAAAGCCGCATCGTGCGCGTGCGATGCCACTCCCGCGATGGATATTGGGCTCATCCCTGTGTGTTCGAGAGTGCGTGGAAGTTTGCGCATCTGGATGGCAGGGCGTGTTCGCGTGCGCGCCGGGTGGCGAAAGGCGGGTACGGCGCGGGGCGGGGCGAGGGGGAGTTCTGGATCGGAGGCACTGCGGGCGGCGTGCGCGGCGCCTCGTCCCTGTATTGCTTTTGTTTTGTATTTTTGCTCATCGTCCAAACAGCAGCACCAAGACAGCGGAGCAGACCGGGAACGAGGGAGGGAGGGAGGGGAACGATCTGGAACTCCACGAGAACGCATGCGTGCACGCACACACACCCGCAGGCACGTGTGTAGAGAGATACAGATGGTTCCGCGTCTCCATCTCGGTCTATCATGGAGCGCGTGCGTGCGTGCGCGTGTGTGTGCCCACCCCCTCATGAGCTCCGCCGTGTGCATGCTTCATCAACAGCAACAGCAAGGCGGTGCCGTCTTGCTAGACGGACGGTACATGTGCGCTGCCGCCTCCACATCTCTCTAATCCATCTCTTCCTATTCTGTACCTCGCATCGATGCAGACAGACAGACCCCAACGCATACGCGCACGTGCACGTAGGGCCCCGATGCAGCGTCCACCACGACCACAGCCAACGCGGCTGTCACCGTACTTCTTCCAGCAAGTTGTCTCCCACGTCCCACACGCCGCAGCCCGTGCGGGAGATGACGCAGAAGCCGGAGTGAGCGACGGCCTTCAACAGCAGGGCAGCGGCCCGCTGCACTCAGAAGCCGCGGCAGCAGAGCCCGCTACCACCGTTGCGTGCTCGCCATCCGTATCGCCGCTGCCTTCGATGACCGCATCCGGAGCCAACGCTGGCGTGCTCGACCTCGACGCTGACGCACTTGCGGCGGTCACCGCCCGCGCCGACGCGGGTGCGCCGGTGCGCGTGACGAGCGACGCGGCGACAGACGCGATAATGTGGCAGTACTTCACTCCTGCTTCGTTCCGGCAGAGCTTCGAGGCGTTTATAAGGGCGGAGAGCGCGCAGACGGAGTCGCTACGCCGCGCGGTGGAGGCGGCTTGGCGTGATGTGGAGCAGATCCAGCAACGCAATGCAGTACGTCGCGCCACCTTGAGAGACATCACTGCGGACCCCGGCGCGGCATGGCGGAAGGAGGTGCGGGAAAAGGTCTATTGGCAGGCAACGGACATTGTGCAGCGCTACGGATTTGATGTGGTCATGGATGATGATGGCAAGGCTGGGGGAGGTGAGGCCGAGCAGGCGGGCAGGGAGCGCATAACGCTTGACTTCTCCGTTGCCCGCGACCGTGTCCGTGCAGATCGCGGCGGCAGCAGTAGCAGCGGCGACGACGACGACGACGATGACATCGAGGACGCCGTCAGTGGGCTCATGCCGTCCCCCCAGCCAGAGCGGGAGCACCGGCCGATGGCAGCACGTCTGGGCACGCAAACAGCGGCCGCCGATCCGCTCATGAGCAAGCCGCAGGCAAAGGGGAAGGACAACCTATTCAATCCCTGCGCCTGCGCGCACTTCCTGCGTCGCATCTTCGCACCGCTGCAGAAGATGCGGGACTCGTTGCCCAAGTGGACCACGCTGCTGTTGCAGGACGTTCACGATGTCCAGAAGGCCGCGTTGCCAAGCCTCGAGAAGCGCGTCCAAGATTCGGTGCTCTTCAAGGTGCCACTGCATCGGCCCTTCCTCAATGCACGGGCGGCACTGCAGTCGTGCGTGCAGCAGAGGCGTGTCGCGCCGGATGCGGAGGTGGCGCAGGTGCCGGTGTATCGGCAGCTGGAGCAGCATGGAAAGCTGTGGATCGATTTTGTGCAGGCACACGAGTCGGCGGCTGCGGCGGTGGCCGCAGCGGCAGAGACGGAGAGGTTGACCCGCGTGGAGGGCCTGGTGTCAACGGCGGACTCCTCCGAGGACGAGATCGCCGACCTGGCGCAGCGGTGGGCCACCGCCGAAGCGCTTTGGACGCTGCTCCTCGACGAGCTGGACACCTGCAAGTGCTTCTTCGCCGACGCCATTCATCGCCGCAGCGCCGTCCACGATGGTGTCACCGCGGAGATGGAGTCGCTGCAGCAGTCGGTGCATAGCCACCGCCGCCACTGCGACGCGACGGTGGCCGCCTTGAAGTCCGACGCGGAGGCGTGCGCGGAGCTGCTGAGCCGCAATAGGCAGCGTATTGTGACGGCGGTGGAGGAGATGGAGAAGACGTTCATCTCAGAGCGGGATCGACTGCAGCAGTCCATCGCACAGGGCAAGGCACTCTTGACGCGGCTGGAGGGGCAGCAGGAGAAGAGTGCGCGCCGCGTACGGGAGGCGTTGAAGGTATTCTTCACGGAGCAACTCCAGTATGAAGAGGCTTCGCAGGCGCTGCTGCAGGACCATCTCAGCTTGACGCACCTGGAGGCGAGCCACGAGGAGCTGCGCCAGGCTGTCCAGCTGGGTTACGAAGGGGCGCTGGATAGCAGGAAGAACGCCTCGGCGCTTTTGCAGCTGCTGGCCGACGGCGACACGGCGGTGCGACAGCTCTTCGATGCCTGCGAGGCGCACTGCCGTCGCATCGAAACAGAGAATCACTTTATTCAGTGCCGCCTGGTGGATCAGTGCACGCTGGCGCTGCAGCAGCGATGCCGCTGCGTGCATGCGATGGCGGCGCTGTACGAGCAGCGCTACGCCGCTCTCGAGGCCCGCTCAGGCGACTCTTGGCAGCGGCAGTTCCTGCTCTCTGGCGAACGCGACTGGGCTGTGGCGAATCTCAGTGACGTGCGCGCGGAGCTCGTGCAGCTGGAGCAAGACTGGCGCCAGGTGTGCGCTCTGCGCGAGGAGCTGGAGCTGGAGCCCGCCCAGCTCAATGCGCACGTGCTCACGCCCGAGTGGCAGCGACTCCTGTCGACACTGCGCAACCTCGACGCCCCTCCCTCGCTGCAGCGACGGCTGCCGACACTGCGGGCCCATGCCGCGGAGATGGTGCGACCGGCGGCGGGCTGTGGCCAGCAGGCGGTGCGTCACCTCCTCCGCGATGCGGCGGCGGCGGCACAGGCGTCGGTGCTACCCGCGCCGTAACCATGCTCAAGGCCATGCAGGGGATAGGAACCTGGCAGCGGTGAGGAGAGCGGAAAGCGCACTCCACCGAAAACCCCCTCCGTGACGGCCCGGCCGCTGGTCTCTCTCTCTCTGTCGCGCGCTCATGGTGTGTGGGCCACCGTGTATACGAGGGCGTGACTCTGTGTGTGTGTGTGTATGCGCGTGTACGTGTCTTGCGTCTCCCGTCTGTATAGGATGTGTTGGGGTGGGGCAGCTCGCGCTAGCTGATGTACACTACGCCCCCCTCCCCCCATCCCTCATCCCCGGGAAGAGGAGAGACCAGCTTGTGCGTCAGAGGCGCGGTGCTTCGAGGGTCATGCAAGCTCTCCCTCGCGCGTCCGCGTCGTCCTCCTCCCCTTCGTTGCGCTGATGCTCTGTGGAGCGAAACGTGTATGTATACGTAGCCACCGCCGCCTCGACACAACCACGCTGGCTTGCAAGTCTGACCGACACCCCCCTCTCCCCTTTCCCCCCTTCCACGCCACCCAACCGCCGCCGCTTGAAGCCGTTCGAGGGCAAGAACGAGGAATGCGCGCAAGCTCGAGAACGCAAGAAGGAGTGGGGCGGGGCGGACCCAAGAGGCAGTGGTGCATCGCTGAGTGGATTGGGAGAGGGCTGTGGTGCAGCGATAATTCATGCAGCAGCTGCTGCATCAGCGACGCGCTCAGCAGGCGCAGACCCGACACACAAACAGCAGCAACAACAACGAAAGTGTACCCGCTCCTTCCACAGCTGTAATGATGATGGCAGCTGCCCTTTGCCCACTTTCTCCTCCCTCGTGCGCCTCTCTCCCCTCCGACGCCGCCTCAGTGCGCACACACGTCGCAACCGCCCTCGATGAGATGAAGCTCCCGCTGACGCTGCATCCTGCGAACCATCTCGCTGTCCAGTGCCTGCTCCTCCACGCCGCGCTCAGCTCAGACAGCGTCGGCGGCTTCACCATGGACTACGCCCAGCACGAGCAGTACAACACGGCCGCCAGTATCGCACGACTGCGCACGCGCTACAACTGGGAAGGGCAGCACGGCCGGCGTCATACGGTACGGTTGTCGCCCTGCTGGCAGGGACTACTGCGCCCACCGGCAGCGGCTGCTGCCGCCTCCGTGACCAGCAGCAGCGCTGCACAGTCGACGACGGTAGCGGCAACGACAGGGGTCCCGGCCAGTTGTGTTGACGCGCCGTCTTGGTTGGTGCCTCCGTCGTCGGCGCTCGAAACAACGCAGCAGCAGACAGCAGATGCTAATCGCGCGCTGGCCTTTGCGGCTCCCGCCCGACTCATCGCGCTTTACGCCCCTCCCGTCCTCCTTCGCGGGCTGCAACGGCGCATCCACGACATGGTCAGCTACGACGCCGCAGTGCACCACGCATCGCTGCTGATGCAACTACTCGCTCCATACGGCATCCACGTCGCCTTGACCGGCGCCACGCGGCGCGGCTGCCCGTTCTCCCTCCAAGCGGAGTATCTTCTTTGCCTCACAGAGGCGGCGACGTGCGAGGTGGAGGCGGTGCACCCAGACGACGCTGGCAGGGTGGAGGAGAGCGACAGGGGCGCAGTCGAGCATGTCATCAACGACCACGGCGACGACGCCAGCGGCAGCGGTGCGTCCGCAGTGAGCACGGCGGCCACTGCCGTTACCGATCCTCCGATGCGCGAGGCACGGCGCTCCAAGGTGCGGGCGGAGAGGGCGACGAAGCAGCAGCGGCGCGCAAGGGCGGCGATTCAGCGTGATGCACTGATGTTGCGTCCGCCATCATTACCGTCTGCGTCGTCGCTGGCGGCCGCAGCCAGCGTTTCCAGGGAAGAGGATGGCGGCGCATCAGCGGTCGCCGGCGGGGGCGCCGGGCACCGTCACCAGGCATGCATTCGCGGGCGTCTCGGGGGATCGCTGCGACGGCGCGACTGCGACCGGCGCAGTGCCTTCTCATCGGCCGACGACGTAAGCCCGCAGGTTTCATACCGCGTGCGACGCGCGCTCGAGAGCCTCGTCCGGTGCGGCTACATCGTGTCCGCCGCCCAGCCGTTCCCGCCATCGCAGTCGCGTCTCGAGGCACGCAAGGCGATGTATTTGACAGCGCGCTATGACCCGCACTTGCCAACGCAGGTGCCACCACGGGCATGCACCGACCCTGCCGTGCTCCGGCGCCTGCAGCTGCACCGGCTCGTTCTACGCCTTTGCCCGTGGCATGCGTTTGCCGCGCGGCAGCTGTTCCTAACGGGTCCAGAGGATTTCACCACCCACGTGACGCTGCAGGCACTCGGTCACGGCGTCGACGTGAACATGAACGGCGCCTTCATTCTGGGGAAAGCCTGCGCGGCGAGCGGTGAGGGCGGAGTGGGCAACACAACCTCCGCCATCGCCGCTAAGGCTGCGAGCGAGGCTCAAGGTGGCTCCTTGCCACCAGTGCACCACAAGGGGCAGACGCGGCGCCGCTGCGACCTTGTCGAGCAGCTGATCCTGCAAGGTGAGGAGGACCTTGTATCACTGGCGGGGCTGCCGCGTGTTGACCCGATGCTGCGTGGTCTCTACTGCCAGAAAAATCACCTGTGAGGTCGTCTGAGAAAGGAGGGCGGGAAGTGGGCACACGGGTGGATGCAGTAAGGCGGCTAAAGTATATTCACGCATCCCATGCCATCACCTCCTCGTTTGGCCTGCGTCGACTCGACGCTGCATGACGGCCGCTGCTACTTCGGCTGCTCTTTTTAGTTTTCTTGCATTATGCTTGGTTTGCGGTCGCTTTCTCCCGCGCCCATTTCGTGCGCCGGCTTCCGCCGTTCTACCAGCCATCCGCACCGAGCCTCCACCACCGTGACAGGTACACGCACGCGCGCACACGTAGATGCGCATCGGAAGGGAGATGGCGGCGACGCGGAGCGCGGTGACCGCGCCCTGGGCGAGTGGGATGCATGTGCTCGCCATCTACCCGTACTCTTCGCTGAATAGGCTGGAAACGATGTCACGGTGCAATAGCCCGTGCACGGGGCGCACACTGCCACACACGCGCGAGCTTCTCGCTCTGCAGCGCAACCCCCCCCCACTCATCCTCCCCTTCTTTCCTCTCTGTCGCTCTCGCGCACTACGACACTCCATCGGTGCACTCGTTGATGCCACACCACTTGCACCACACACACACACACGCAAACTGAAAGCTCATACACGCACCCAAGTAGGACACCATGCAGCCTTACCTCCGCAAGCTCCGTAAGCTGAAGCGCGGCAAGCCCAGCGACCTCGAGGAGAGCGTCGCGAAGGCGCTGTTCGAGCTCGAGACGTCGCACAAGACCCTACGTCAGGAGCTGCCGCGCTTCCACGTCAACACCGTGCGCGAGGTCAAGGTGCCGCGCTCGAAGAAGACGGTGCTGGTCGTCTTCTACCCCCTGCGCTTCCTGATGCTGGTGCGCAAGGTCCAGCGTGCGCTCACCTCTGAGCTGGAGAAGCGCCACCCGGGCTACCTGGTGATGCTGGTTGCGCAGCGCAAGATCACGAAGCGCCCGACGGACGTGTACAAGCTGCAGAAGGTGCAGCGCTCGAAGACGAGCACGGCGGTGTTCGAGAATATTCTGAACGACATGATCTACCCGAGCGACGTGGTGGGCCGCCGCTGGCGCTGCCGCACGGACGGGAGCAAGCTGATGAAGGTGTTCCTGGACGCCCGCGACCGCAAGCGCGTCGAGTCCCGCCTTCGCGCTGTGGCGTACGTGTACAAGCAGCTGACGCACCGCCGCGTGTCGTTCGGCTTCATGTGGAACCCGAAGCTGCAGCAGGTGTCGACCCGGTAGGCGGTGGCAGAGGAAGCGAGCGTGTGCGTGTGCACGGGTGCGCGATTTGTTTTGCCTTCCTTCTGCCCCGTTCTCTGGCTCGTCAACATGCCGATCACCTGCCGCCAGCCCGCGGCACCCTTCACTGCCGGCGGCTGCATGAGCACGTGCTTTTTGTTTTCGGCGAGGAGTGCGAGCAGCGCATCCGTCGTGTCTGCTCCGTCCCTCATCGCCTTCGCGCCTTTCTCTCTTTCCGCCCTTTCGTGGTGCCACCTGCCCGCGTGCGCGTGCACGCATATCCGTGACACGCCGGCGTGTCTGTGAGTGTGTGTGTGTGTGTGTGTGAGGCCTGGGGAGGGGCAGGGACGGAGACGACAGCGAGGGAGGCAGAGAGAAAGGCGTGTGGTGGGATGAAGATGATGATAATGGGGGGAGGAGGAAGCAGACGGGTGCTGCACACCCCCACACGCACACGCACACACGCACGCTCGCATCTTTTCGTTTTGTTTCTGTGACGTTTTACTTTCATCATTTTCACGCAACCACGCAACAACAGCAGCAGCCATGCGGGGGAGGAGGCGACGACGAGCGCTGGGGATGGCCAGAGTGCTCGGGTGCGCACGTGCCTGTGCGCCTCTGTGCCTCTTCGTCAGCGCGGTCGAGGAAGTGTCGCGGGGTGGGTGGACACCGTCTCTTCAGTGAGCAGCGAGAACACTAAAAAGTGGGGGGGGCAGGGGTGAACCAAGCGAAGCGTGTGCGTGTGTGTAGCTGACGAATCCGGCGGAGGGTCACGGCGCGCCGCTTTTCTACTCGACCACCCTCCGTCTGCAGCTGCCACCAATATACACACGGACGGTCGCCCTCGCTGCTGTTCTGACGCGAGGATGCTTCTCCACGAGGACATGTTGGCGTTATCATCAGCGCCTCTCTCGCGCTCCGTCCACTATCGTCTCCCTACTCTCTCTCTCTCCATGGATTCTCTGGTGACCGTCCACGCACATAATCGCACGCGCACGCGCCTGCCTATGCGCACATACAAACACACACGCACCGGCCCACACGCCACCATGTGGGTGCTATCGCCGACGCACTTCTCACTCCTCCCTCTCTCTCCCTCTAACGCTGCTCACCGACGCCATGTGCGCCGCCTCGATCGCCCATGTCGACCACAACGAAAAACAAAGTCTCACCTGACTGAGAGTAGGACACCATGCAGCCTTACCTCCGCAAGCTCCGTAAGCTGAAGCGCGGCAAGCCCAGCGACCTCGAGGAGAGCGTCGCGAAGGCGCTGTTCGAGCTCGAGACGTCGCACAAGACCCTACGTCAGGAGCTGCCGCGCTTCCACGTCAACACCGTGCGCGAGGTCAAGGTGCCGCGCTCGAAGAAGACGGTGCTGGTCGTCTTCTACCCCCTGCGCTTCCTGATGCTGGTGCGCAAGGTCCAGCGTGCGCTCACCTCTGAGCTGGAGAAGCGCCACCCGGGCTACCTGGTGATGCTGGTTGCGCAGCGCAAGATCACGAAGCGCCCGACGGACGTGTACAAGCTGCAGAAGGTGCAGCGCTCGAAGACGAGCACGGCGGTGTTCGAGAATATTCTGAACGACATGATCTACCCGAGCGACGTGGTGGGCCGCCGCTGGCGCTGCCGCACGGACGGGAGCAAGCTGATGAAGGTGTTCCTGGACGCCCGCGACCGCAAGCGCGTCGAGTCCCGCCTTCGCGCTGTGGCGTACGTGTACAAGCAGCTGACGCACCGCCGCGTGTCGTTCGGCTTCATGTGGAACCCGAAGCTGCAGCAGGTGTCGACCCGGTAGGCGGTGGCAGAGGAAGCGAGCGTGTGCGTGTGCATCGCTCTCACCATCGTGCCAGACGTCTCTGAGCGGCCTCCTCCCCCCCCCGCCCTTTCCGTCTTCGTCCCTTCTCTCTCTCATGCACTTCCGTGCCATTATTTTGTTTTCGTGTGAGTTGTTATTTCCCAACGCGATCACCAACGCGATCACCGCCCCCTCCCCCCAGCACAGCACAGCAGCAGAAGTGCGGACGCGCTCGGCGTGCGCGTGGGCAACGCTGGTGGGACAACCACGTATGGGGGAATGGGGCGACGGCGATGGCAGCCCGTTCCACGAGCACCATCACCACCACCACCTCTCCCTAGCCAGGTCAGATGCCACTATTACACACACGGACGCGTCTGCTGACGACTCCTGCCGCTCTTACCACCACCACCATCACCGCCACCAGCCCCTCCCTCTCACTGTCGGAAAGGGGTCACGGTGGGGAGGGTCGGATGGGGGGCACGTGATGACGATATGGCGCCTGTCTCTCTGCGTGTGTCTGTGGGTTTCTTCCACTGTCCTGCGTGCGATGGCCGCGACACAGAGAGAGAGAGCGGAAGACGCCCTTCTCCTTGCGCCACACACACACACTTCGCACCTTCCACAGTCCCCCCCCCTCTCTATCCCTCTTCCTCTGCCCCTCTGACGGTGGTGCTCCCCCATCGCCGTATCCGTATGGCCCAACGAGCCACCCTCTGCTGCCGCAAGTACAGCAACAACTGTTGCCGCCTACGTCGCACCTCTCTGTGCGCACGCGTGAGAGTGTGCATGTGGTCGGTGTCGACGTGTTACCCTCCCAAACCCTGGCTGCTGCCGCTGCTGCTGCTGTTTTGTGGGTAGGCTAAGGAAAATGGAACTCATGGCCACAATGGCCCTAGATCGCGACGCGATCAACACCGTCACGCTTCGCCTGCTACCACCGTCGGCCGCTCCCGGGGCAGCTGTGTCGTCGTGGCTGCTGTGGCACACAATCCCGATCACCGCCAGCCTATCTCGCACGCTGAGTCGGCTCGTGTCGATCGAGGCGTCTGCGATGACGCAGATGCCGCTGGACGACACCGCAGACGCTGCGGCGATGTGCCACTCAGCACACCGCTCGCACGATCGAAAGGCGCGCTCGCCCTCCGCGGCCTCGGCGTCTTCGTCATCGTCGTCGGCCTCAGCGTCATCGGCTCTCTCAACGAGGACAAGGCTCACGTGCTCCACCGCGGAAGCCGAGAAGACGAGCTGGATCGAGCTGGCGCGCGTGGGGTACGTTGTGAGCGAGATTCACGCCTACTGCATCCTCTTAAAGTGCCGCCGTGCGGCGCAGGCGGCAAGGTTGAAAGCGGCGTTGGAGGAGGGCGCTGCGCTGGGCTTGACGGCGCCGGTGGAGTACGTGACTGACGCCCGTCCAGTCGTCGTCACGCACTGCGCCTTTGCAGAGCGACGAGGAAAGGCGGAGGCCGTCGGCGCCGATGGCACGAGTATCACCGACCACCACCTACCTCGTGTAAGGGCTCGCTGGTGCACCGGCGACCACATGGTCTCCCTATGGGAAGCGATCGCTACCGTATACCCCGTTCGCGGCAACGGCGGCAGTGGTGGTGATGATGGCGACGGCGACAGTGCCTCGGATGGCGACGGCGAGCATCACGACACTCGCGGGTCGCTACAGCGGCATCATCAGTATCACCATCATCCATACCATCTGCAGAGCAGCCCGCACACCGCGTCCTCTGCTCCTGTTACGCCTTCTCCAGCGCGGCAGTCGCCTGCTGCATCTTCCGCGATGCGTAAGGGCGCCGCACCGCCACCGTCGCGGCACGCCTCCGCGGTCACCGTCGCTGCGGCAGCGTCTACACCGAAGCACACCCCGTTGTCTTCGGCGAAGGCAGCGGGACGAGCGTCGCCGAGTCGCCCCCCACACACGCCGCCTCATCTCCCCCTCACCGGCCGTGGCGGCGGCGACCTTGGCCCGCTGCTGAGTGGCGACTTCTGCACCATCTGCCTGGACCCGCTTTACCTCAGCGCCTGCGTCACAACGCTCTGCCAGCACTCCTTCCATTTAAGCTGCTACGCGCAGCTTCCGTCCGGGTCGGCCGAGTGCCCGCTCTGCCGCTTCTCCGTGTACGACCTGCTCAACGATGCGCGCTGCAAGGTGTGCGGCACGTACGAGGACCTTTGGGTATGCCTAATCTGCGGCCACGTCGCGTGCGGCCGGGCGCGGCGCGATCATCAGCAGGAGCACTATCATGCGTCGGGACACTCCTGCTCGTGGCAGAGCACCACGAATCGCATGAGAAACTTGAGCTCCCGCATGTTTCTCCACCAGGAGGTGGCGCTGCTGCTCGAAGAGGACGGTGTCGACGATGCGGCGACGGCGGACAGTCCGCACAGCGTCGGTTCCGCTACGCGGCTCCGCAGCGCCGAGGCCGGGACGTCGTCAGAGGAAGCAGCGACAACCGCGATGGGTGGGACACTGTCGCCCTCTGACGCGGATCGCGTGCGGTACATGTCGTGGAGCGACTCACTGGTTGACCACGACCTCCAGGAGGCACTGAACGAGAGCAAAGAAGAGGCGGTGGCGCAGTACTACACACAGTTCCTGCGTCAGCTCGCAGAGGAGCAGCAGCGGTGGTACGAGGCGAGGCTGGCGGAGCGACGCCGCTGCCGGCGCGAGAGGCAGATGGAGACAGTCGCCATGGCTGGTGGGCGTCGCGCAGAAAGCGCGTCGTCGTCCGCAGCGGGTTGGTTGTCAAACGTCGCACCATCGGCGCACACCGCTCTGCACCGCATTGCCGTGGACGAGCGGCGGCTGCGACGTCGCGTGCTCTCCGAGTACGTGCAGGCGACCATCAGCCTCCTTCAGGCGGCCCAGCGCGAGTATGCCGGCATGACTCACACGCTCAGGGCCGCCCGCGATGATGCACAGCAGCAGGTGCTTCTCCGGTCGCACTTCAACTCCGGGCTTATGGCACAGGTGGAGCGAGTACGCCAGCGCACACGAGAGTTGCAGCGCAAAGGCGAAACGGCCGCACAGCAGAAGGCGGCTGAGGAGGCGGAGCTGCAGCGTCTCGTTGATGAGGCGTTGTCGTCGCTGTGACGGGCCACGCCGTGTATCCGGCGCCGCCAGCACCCCCCCACACACACACACACCTTCGTTCACAGCCCCCGAGGGCCATTCGCCATGCCGTCTCCTTGTCGTTCTGATCTCCTCCGTGGTGCGTTGTCCGTGTGTGCACCCGGCGACTCCGTGGGTCGGCACACATGCACACGCACATATCTATCTGTGTGCGCGCAGGGGCATCAGAACAAGATGATCACGAAGGCGATGGAAGGCGGTGACAACTTTTCCTCTTGTGCATACGTATGACTGCGCGCCTGCACTGCGGCAGGCTCCCTCTCACCCGTCATGTAAACACTTCGCGCGCGCACAAGCACACGTCCACGGCGGTCATCTCCGTTGTTTCGCGCATCTCTCTTGCTGCTTGCCACCGATGCCGCTGCTTCGTGGCTCCCCCACAGTGAAGCCGCACCTCATCACTCCCAGCCACACACGTGCAGGTGTGTGTGCGCAACAAGCACAAACACAGGAAGCCGAAGGCGTGCCTTGGGCATGCTGACGACGCGCTCCCCTCCCCCACCCCACCCCACCCCCTGCCTGGGCGTGCGCTCCTCCTTGCCGTCGTCTCTCTGTCCTACGCCAGCAACCGAGTGTGTGTGCACACATCGCCCCTCCTCCCATCCTACACGCATACACACACACACACAGGCCAGAGGTCCGGTCGACGCTGACGACGATGCCCGACTCGCTTCATGGTCTCTCATGCAACGCCCTCGCACACGCTCCTCCCCCGCCCTTCTCTCCCTCTCTCACCACAAACGCGCACTCACACACACACGCACACACACACACACACGATAACAGCGCGCTGCTGGGATCTGTATAACGTTCTATCCGCGTTCGATCCGCATCTCTCGCCCTCTGCCTCGTCCCCTTCCCTCCTACTGCTCCTTGAAAACTCACCTGCTTCCTCATTCCTGCGCACGCACGCACGCACGCGCTCTCTTCTCTCTACGCACCGCGCAGAGCTTCCTCATCACCTGTGCGCCGCAGCCACACACACACACACACGCATACGCATACGCAAGCGGCCACCGGTTCGTGCCTCGTTGCATCCTGCGTTGTTTCTCTCGTTCTCGGGAGAGGGATCGCTCTTAAGCCGTCGCCTTCTTGTTGTTGTTGGAAGCCCGCGCGGTGGATGTGTTGCCGCTCTTGTGCTCGCCGCCGCATCTTGTGCACTCGGAGCGGACGTTGCGAGGTCCATCCGTCACCGTCGCGTCTCTCATTTTCTCTTGCTGCGTAGAGAGTGAGGCACGCCATACCCACCACACCTATACATACGTAGACAGGTGCACGGCACGCGCGCGATGGAAGCGAACGTGACCGTCACCACCAAGCCGTACAAGCCGGCGGCGTCCATCTATGATGCGTGGAAGGAGACGCTGCTGCCCTTTCTCGTCCCGGCGACGGTGCTCAGCGCCTGGCCCATGATCATGCTTATCCGAGATCGCAATCGCGTCCCGATCAAGCTGCTCACGATCGCCGCGCTCGTCTCGCTGGCCGACGGCCTCCTTGGCAGCTGCGCCTTCCCGCTGCAACATCAATACGCCTTCTCCCTCTCCGCGAACTCGGCCTTCTTCTATGCAGGCACCGTCACCTACTGGCTTAGCGGCGCAGCCCTGAGTCCGCTGATGGAGATGTGGGGGTGCCAGCGCTCCTGCATGGCGCTGGCCATCGCGGGTGCTGCTGGTGCATGGGGTAGTGGGCAGAGCATCGCTCTCTTCGTTCTCTGTGGCCGTATTGCCACCGCAGCAGCCACGTCTGGTCTCTCGACGTGGGTCGAGTGCGCGCTCTACCACGAGGCGCACGTGCACCATTGCCCTTCCGCCGCCGCCGGCGATGACAAGGGTATGGTGGACAGCAACGGTGGTGAGGCGCTCGGCGGTAGCGGTGCGCTCACGATCTTCCATCAGGTACGTCCTGCCATGTTGTTGTTTTCCATGATCGCGTCGCAGTACGTGATGGCGGTGACGCCGACGGTGTCAGTGGCGCCGTGCTGGGTGGCGCTCCTGTGCTACATAGGCGTGTTCGTCGTTGCCTGGGGCCTCGCTGCGCTACCTGCAACCTCGGCTGCCGGATCGTCGTGGTGGACGGGATCGAACCCCTTCCACGTAGCCGGCGGCGGCGGCAACGGCGTGCATGCAAAGAACGCGAGCATGAAAGATGCCTCATCGAGCACCTCGGAGTTTGAAAGCACGGTGGCGATGCTACTGCCGGGCGTGGCGCTGAGCTGCTGCAGCGCGGGCGGCTCGCGACTGTCCTCGTCGAAGCACATGCTGCGGCACTACGTGCACGCCTACAGCACCTCAATCCGGACACTGTGCATGCCGCGATATCTTGCCCGCCACATCGTGGACATCGTCTTTGGCGCCGCCTTCCTTACGGGATCGCTGCTGTGGGTGCCAACGCTGGAGCTGTACGACGACAGCATCCCGTTCGGCTTTGTGTTTGAACTGTTCATGATCGCCACCTTCCTCGGCAGCACCTTCTCGCTTCCGGTGTGGGCCGTCGGCGGCGCAGAGGCGGCGCTGGTGGTCCTCCTCAGCCTCAGCGAGCGCACGCTCTCCACCTCGCGCGACTACGCCATCCCAGTGACGATCATGCTCGGCGGCATCGTGCTGCACCTCACGCACGGCTGTGTCCTCACCATGGGCAGCTTGTGGCGCGCCGAGTACCCGATCTCTAGCGCGCCACTCACGCTCTTGTTCTTGCTAAAGGCCTCCACCGGCGTCCTCGGGTGGGTCTTCCTCAACGCCATCGACGGCAAGTATATGGAGGACGCCTTCTTCTTTGAGGCGCAGTGGATGTGGGTGCTGATGTGGGTGGAGGCGGTGGCGCTGACGCAGTACATCGTCGCGCGCATGGCTCCCGGTTGTGGCCGCCACGCCAACGGCGCGGCCATCGCGAAAGACGGCGGTGCGGCGCTGTTGCAGAAGCCGGATAGCGGTAGCGTCAAGGACCTGAGCGGCAACGGTATGAAGGAGACGGCGGTGGCAGGGGGGCCAACGGTGCGTCTCCAGACCGACATGCTCTCGCACGCGCCGTTCAACGGCGCGGAGACCGCGAAAATGTAGATGCCGTGTTACTCGGCGAGGCTGCAGGAGCGGCGTTACGAAGCGCAGACCGCCGAAGAGGAGTGGAGGGGGAGGGAAAGGGCAGAAGGGAAAAGCAGGGCAGCGCTTCTCGTTGTTGGGGGTTTGGGTGCACGCACAGCGGAGGCGCGCCATCCATCCCGGTCG